>NW_010966425.1:97342-97929 GCF_000463585.1 Tarenaya hassleriana
AAGTCATAGGCGGTCTCTAGAAGACACTATGACTACCTATCTCGAATAGAGTTTGTTCGTGATCTTTACGAATGCTAGAGATGATTCCGGTTGATGATCCTTTTGTATCATTATATCATATGTCGAACATAAGGCATAGACAAGCCACCTTATCTGATTCGACTACTTTCTCGTTCACTGAGTTCGACTGTCTGAAATAGACGACGTTCGTCTATAGTGCGGCCACACATTTCTACAGTCTTGACTTGAATCTCATATGGCGGTTCCATGATTGGATCCTAAGACCTGAGATATCTACGGAATCCAACATGAGGAGTTGCGTGCTTTGAATACGTCAAACGTCCTGCGTAACAGGAGGACTATAAAGGCGTGTATCAGGTACGAAACGAATCATGTGCTGGGTTGTAGATAGTCAAGATGAGATTTGTACCTCTCGTAAAAGAGAGAGATATCGCTGGGCCCCTCGTGTGAGCGAGAATGTAGAAATGTGTGGCCACACTATAGACGAACGCCGTCTATTTCAGACAGTCGAACTCAGTGAACGAGAAAGCAGTCGAATCAGATAAGGTGGCTTGTCCATGCCTTAT
>NW_010966425.1:98894-101739 GCF_000463585.1 Tarenaya hassleriana
TGTGAGAAACCAAACTTTTTGATTGTCTCATCAAAGCGAAGGTTCCAGCTCCTCGAAGCCTGCTTCAGTCCATAAATGGACCTCTGAAGCTTGCAAGATAGGAATGTCATTTCCGATGAGCAATATATCATCCACATAAAGTACAAGGAAGACCGCTGCGTTCCCACTGATCTTCTTGTAAACGCATAGCTCATCTTCGTTTTGCAGGAAGCCAAACGTTTTGACTGCCTCATCAAATCGAAGTTTCCAGCTCCTCGAAGCCTGCTTCAGTCCATAAATGGACCTCTGAAGCTTGCACACCATCCTCGGGTTCCTTGGATCGACAAAACCTTTGGGTTGTGTCATGTACACATCCTCGGTCAAGTTCCTGTTAAGGAACGCGGTCTTGACATCCATTTGCCATATCTCATAGTCATAATATGCGGCTATGGCAAGTAGGATCCTGATGGACTTCAGTATAACTACGGGCGAAAAGGTCTCATCATAGTCAATACCATGAATTTGACGGAATCCTTTCGCCACAAGTCGTGCCTTATACGTGTGCACGTTGCCATCCATGTCGGTATTCTTCTTGAAGATCCATTTGCATCCGATGGGTTTTATCCCTTCAGATGCATTGGTTGTCTGACATGGATTGCATCTCAGACTTCATAGCCTCGTGCCATTTCTCGGAATCGGGACTCGCCATAGCCTCTGGGTATGTGGTAGGCTCGTCATGTTCTAATAACATGAGTTCCTCATTCCCAGTCACGAGAAATCCATATCTCGTTGGCTCTTGGCGAATCCTGCCTGATCTCCGAGGTTCACTCGTCAAAGGTTGAGTCACAACCGGCAGTGAACTAGGTTGAACTTCTTCAACTTGTTCACTCGGCTCAGCATCTACTTGCTGCTCTCGAACTTCCTGAAGTTCGATCCTACTCCCACTGACTCTTTTGGAGACGAACTCTCGCTCCATAAAAGTCGCATTCCTGGCAATGAACACCTTGTTCTCTGCCGGAATGTAGAAGTAGTAACCCTTAGTTTCCTTAGGGTAGCCTACAAATAAACACTTATCAGATTTGGAGGATAACTTATCAGTCATATGACGCTTCACGTAAGCGTCGCAACCCCAAATTCTGACAAACGACAACGCGGGACGCTTCCCCGTCCATATCTCATATGGCGTCGTTTCAGCCGACTTCGTTGGACTCCTGTTGAGCAGATAAGCAGCGGTCTCTAAAGCGTAGCCCCAAAAGGACTTCGGAAGATCTGTCTGACTCATCATTGACCGAACCATATCTAAGAGTGTTCGGTTCCTCCGTTCAGACACGCCAACTCACTGTGGCGTTCCAGGGGGAGTTAATTGTGATACAATACCACAATCAACCAGATAGTCAGTGAACTCTTGGCTCATATACTCGCCACCACGATCAGATCGAAGTGTCTTGATCGTCTTGCCAAGCTAGTTCTGCACTTCGTTTCTGAAAGCCTTTAACATTTCAAGTGTTTCAGACTTATGTCTCATCAAATAGACATAACCGTATCGACTGAAATCATCAGTGAACGTAACGAAGTACAGATAACCTCCTCTAGCTGGACAACTCATTGGTCCGCATACATCACTATGTATCAGATCCAATAACTCTGTCACTCTCTGTCCTTTCCCCTTGAAAGGATGCTTCGTCATCTTGCCCATCAAACAAGACTCGCAAGATTCAAGACTCAAAGTCAAATGAATCCAGAAGACATTCAGAATGAAGCTTTTGAATGCGCTTCTCGTTTATATGGCCTAGACGACAATGCCAGAGGAAGGTTGGGTTTAAGTCGTTCGGCTTAAACCGTTTGGTACAAACGTTATAGATTGACCTGCATCTAGACGGTTCGTCATCCAAAACATAAAGGCCATTAATATGGTAACCTTTACCATAAAATAAGTCACCTTTATAAATGGACAGACATTTGTTCTCAATAACAAATCTAAAACCATCCGAGTCTAAGCATGAAATCGATATAATGTCTTACTGATAGTAGGAACAAAATAACAATCATGCAACTCCAATACAAGTCCAGAAGGTAAAGTCAGATCATCAGTCCCGCCGGCTAATGCAGCAACTTTTGCTCCATTCCCAACGCGGAGATCTACTTCTCATTTTGCCAATTGTCTACTTCCTCGCAACCCTTGCATATTTCCACAAATATGCGAGACGCTTCCGGTATCTAATACCCACGAAGTAGAAGTAAACAAATTAGCCTCTATAACGAAGATACCAGAAGTCGAAGCTTCTTTAAGCTTCTTCTTCTCCTGATCTTCCAGGTAGAGTCTACAATTTCTGTTCCAATGCCCAAAGCATGACAGAAATAACACTACAAAAAAATTCTCGAATTCCAACGGATTTTCCAACGGATTTGTCCGTTCCAACGGATTTTCAACGGTTTTCAACGGCGTTTCAACGACGATTTCCGTTAAAATTCCGTTGAAAATTTCCAACGGGTATCCGTTGGAAACACCCGTTGGAAATTTTTAACGAAATTTTCAACGTATTCAATTGAAAAATTGGGTTGGAAATTTCCAACGGTATTTCCAACGGATATCCGTTGGAAATTTTCAACAGATTAACGTTGGAAAAATCGGTTGCAAATTTTTAACGGAGTTCCAACGGATGTTTGTTAGAAAACAATTCCAACGGATGCCGGTTGGAAATTTTTTTGGAAATTTTTAAAAAAAATTCCAACGGAATTCCAACGGATGCCGGTTGGAATTTTTTTTGGAAATTTTTTTAAAAAAAATTCCAACCGAATTCCAACGGACGCCGGTTGGAAATTTTTTTGAAAATTTTAAAAAAAATTCCAACGGAATTCCAACGGA
>NW_010966425.1:102707-103853 GCF_000463585.1 Tarenaya hassleriana
GTCGGGGTCGGGGTCGGGGTCGGGGTCGGGTCGGGTCGGGAATATGTTTCGAATTTTTCGTTGGAAAATTCCAACGGAATTCGGTTGAAAATTCCGTTGGAAAATTCCAACGGATATCGGTTGGAAATCCGTTGGAAAATTCCAACGGAAAAATTCGTTGCAATTCCGTTGAAAATTCCAACGGAAAAATTCGTTGCAATTCCGTTGAAAATTCCAACGGTTTTCCAACGGACACCGATTTCTAACGACGAAATTCCAACGGATAAATCCGTTGGAAATCCGTTGGAAACGTTAATTTCCAACAGAAATTTGGCTATTTCCAACGGATTTACCCGTTGGAAATGACCATTTTTTTTGTAGTGTAACACTCTGTTCCAATGCCAACCGGCATGACAGAAATAACACTCTTCCTTTTTTGGACTTAGGCTTAGGTTCAATGACAATGCTTGTCACTTTCCTCTTGCCCTTGCTCTTGGAACGCTTCCTTTTGCTGGAACTCTTTCCAACAACAACCATTTCACTATTTTCGTGGCTCTCAGCTCTCTTTTGGAATGACGCACTCAACTGATCAACTATCAAAGAATCGTCCATGTCCTCTAATCGCTTACGCAATTCCGAGGTCTTGTTTCCAAATGTTAAGCTAGACTTCTCCGGATCATCATCCACATGCTTCCAATAAGCATCAATGATCGATCCAGAAGCCATGGTTAGTGTCTTATCTTTCATAAGGATAGATCGCATCGTCAACTTCGGTACAATACCGGTTAACGCTATGTCCTACAGAAAAAGACAAAACAGAACGAAAACACATCTACATGCAGATTCTATCAATGATCTACTACCAGCTAGTCCATCATCAATCAATGTCAATCTATCTATGATCCATTACCAGCTAGTCCATCATCAAATAATGACAACATATCCTTATGCTGTTTAGGTAGACATCTAATGTCAATCATATCCAATATGACTCTTAGATCCTTTATGAGACTATGATATCGAATATCATTGCATACTTGTCTCATCTGTACCATTAAGTCTCAAGTCAAACTTGACAACTTAACCCAAGATAAACCATATTCAAGCTGTAGGAACCACGATTTGCTACCCTGCCTCACAAAGATAATCCGGCACGCTCAGCTTTGG
>NW_010966425.1:104223-110210 GCF_000463585.1 Tarenaya hassleriana
TTCACTATGGACCATCCATAAGAATAAATCATGTTATTTGAGTCACAGTTGATCAGATTAAGCAACGATTGCATAATCGGACTTTGAAAACGAAAAATTTCGAAATCTGGACCTCGGACTGTCCGTTCTAGACATAGAACGAACGTTCCATGCTTCGCAGAACGAGCGGACCGACTTCAGAAGTCAGAACGGACGTTTCATGCTGAAACAACACAGAACGGACGGTCTGCAGTTGGCGGAACGGACGGCCCATGACAGCAGAACGGACGGTCCACTCTCAGCCATGGAATGGACGGTCTCAACCATCCGGAATGGACGGTCCGCAGCAGACGGAACGGACGGTCCAGTGCGGACCATCTGTTCTGATCTGTGCAGTCCGCCACCCCGGACCGTCCGGTCTAGCTTACCCAGAACGGACGGTCTAGGTTTGTCAACGTGATCAGATCACGTTCTCCGGCGTTCTCAGCCCTGATCAGACCCGTAACTAATCCGAATTCACCTGTGGACCCTGTTGGTTTAGTGCTCTATGATGTACTGATTATGAGCTTTGTTCAGATACATTCGATGTATTGATACTTTCTATATGTTTTTTATGAGAGTATCTTGTTCATCACATGTTCCTGCATGCTAGATCTGTTATGAAATCCATGTATCATTATGAATGATACTAAACTCCCTAGTCTTGTGTCATTATGGGAATAACGACATAATAAGACTAGTATGATGTGTGATTGATGATCACATAGATGATCATAGGTATTGGATACGATCACAATCATAGGTATTCGTTGCAGAACGGAATACTGGACTGACCCACATGAGATTGTCACATGGACTAGCGTCATGACTTGAATCTCATACGACGATTCCATGATTGGATCCTAAGACCTGAGATATCTACAGAATCCAACATGAGGAGTTGCGTGCTTTGATTACGTCAAACGTCCTGCGTAACAGGAGGACTATAAAGGCGTGTATCAGGTACGAAACGAATCATGTACTGGATTGTAGATAGTCAAGACGGGATTTGTACCTCTCGTAAAAGAGAGAGATATCGCTGGGCCCCTCGTGTGAGCAAGACTGTAGAAATGTGTGGCCGCACTATAGACGAACGTCGTCTATTTCAGACAAATCTAATTAGATTAGGATTCCTAGTAATCTATTCCTTGTCAAATTAGGATTTTGGAAAGTCTATATAAGGAGAATGTCTTCTAGGGTTTTAAAGAAGGGAAAAAAGAAAAAGAAAAAAAAGAAGGAAAATAAAATCCTAAGCCTCCAAAACCTTGCACACAAGAGAGATCGAGATCTCTAGTCCTAGCAGACAAGTTCCAAGGTGTTGGAATCCATCCCGACGTGTGGATACGTGTAGAGGGCGAGGTATTCTTCCTGCCTAGAGTGATCGGACGAACAGATCAATTGATACAGGCCCCGGATCGATTGAGGTAAGCGTTCTAACGTTTCTATGATTCAATAGTAGCATGGTTCTAGGGTTTCATTAAAATTTTTGTTTTATATCCGCTGCGCAAACCCTAGAATCGATCTCTTAGGAATTAGATTCGCTCATGAGATCCCAGGAAACCCAACAGTGGTATCACGCATGTTTTAGGATTTGAATTGTTTGAATCCATGTTTGCTTTGATATCTATGCATGTTTGATGATTGAATCTAGTGTAGATTGCATGTTTCATGTTGCATAGAGTGCAGGAGTTCGAATTTTGGGTGTACAGAAGAATTCGGTTCAGTTTCGGGTCTGATCGGGGCTGAGAACGCGGGGAAACGTGATCTGATCACGGAGAACTACCCTAGACCGTCCGTTCTGGTAAGCCGGAACGGACGGTCCACGGGTGACGGACTAATTGGCACAGAATGGAAGGTTGGACCGTCTGTTCTGCCATGCAGAACGTCCGTTCTACTAGGCAGAACATTCGTTCTGACTTTTGCAGTCGAGACCGAACGTTCTGCCAAGCCTGGAACGTCCGTTCTACCTCCAGAACGGACGGTCCGAAGTCCAGATTCCGAAAATTTCCGTTTTCGAGGTCCGATTACGCAATCGTTGCATAATCTGATCAACTGTAACTCAAATAGACATGATTCATTCTTATGGATGGTCCATAGTGAATGAATACATGTAACTTAATCAAGATATAGTATATGCTTGATTGAGTGGGAGCTCCGAGATTGGGATTACATAATCGAATGGATGGACTATTCGGATTATGAACAATCGTTGCACAGAAACCGATTAGATCTAGAAGCACTATAAGTAAAGCACTTGTCAAGGCCTCGATCGTACGTGTCATGGGCCATGCCAAAGCTGGGTGTGCCGTATTATCTTGGTGAGGCAAGATGGAGAAATGGTGGTTCTCATAGCTTGAAAGTAGATGCTTGATCTAGGTGCGGTTTCGAAAATCCCTTATTCATGTAATGCTAAGTGTGTACCTCCCATTACTAGAGCGCCTGTCAAGGCATCGATCGTCCGTAACACGGGTCATGCCAAAGCTTAGCGTGCCGGATTATCTTTGTGAGGCAGGGTAGGAAATCGTGGTTCCTACAGCTTTAATATGGTTTATCTTGGGTTAAGTTGTCAAGTTTTAACTTGAAATTTAATGGTACAGAGGAGACAAGTATGCAATGATATTCGATATCATAGTCTCATAAAGGATCTAAGAGTCATATTGGATATGATTGACATTAGATGTCTACCTAAATAGCATAAGGCTGAGTGTAAAAACTTGTTCTTATGTGAAATACGGATCTTAGTCCCATATACAAAATTATTGTAGGGTTAATTTTCTTTATGGGAATATAGCTCATCTTTGCATCTATGTTGTCACTGTTTGATGATGGACTAGTTGTCATTGTTTGATGATGGACTAGTTGGTAGTAGATCATTGATAGAATCTGCATGTAGATGTGTTTTCGTTCTGTTTTGTCTTTTTCTGTAGGACATAGCGTTAACCGGTATTGTACCGAAGTTGACGATGCGATCTATCCTTATGAAGGACGCTTCCGGGTAACATGGACGATTCTTTGATTGTTGATCAGTAGAATGCATCATTCCAAAAAGAGAGCTGAAAGCCATGGTGAGAGTGAAATGGTAGTTGTTGGAAAGAGTTCCAGCAAAAGGAAGCGTTCCAAGAGCAAGGGCAAGTGGAAAGTGACAAGCGTTGTCATTGAACCTAAGCCTAAGTCCAAAAAGGAAGAGTGTTATTTCTGTCATGCCGTTGGGCATTGGAACAGAAATTGTAGACTCTACCTGGAAGATCAGGAGAAGAAGAAGCTTAAAGAAGCTTCGACTTCTGGTGTCTTCGTTATAGAGGCTAATTTGTTTACTTCTATGTCGTGGGTATTAGATACCGGAAGCGCCTCGCATATTTGTGGAAATATGAAAGGGTTGCGAGGAAGTAGATAATTGGTAAAAGGAGAAGTAGATCTCCGCGTTGGGAATGGAGCAAAAATTGTTGCATTAGCCATCGGGACTTTCGATCTGACTTTACCTTCTAGGCCTTGTATTTGAGTTGCATGATTGTTATTTTGTTTATGCTATTAGCAAGAACATTATAACGATTTCATGCCTAGACTCGGACGATTTCAGATTTGTTATTGAGAACAAAGGTCTATCCATTTATAGAGGTGATTTATTCTATGGTAAAGGTTACCAGTTTAATAGCCTTTATGTTTTGGATGACGAACCGTCAAGATACAGGTCAATCTATAACGTTTGTACCAAACGGTTTAAGCCGAACGACTTAAACCCAACCTTCCTCTGGCATTGTCGTCTAGGCCATATAAACGAGAAGCGCATACAGAACCTTCATTCTGAAGGTCTTCTGGATTCATTTGACTTTGAGTCTCTTGAATCTTGCGATTCTTGTTTGATGGGCAAGATGACAAAGCATCTTTTCAAAGGGAAAGGACAGAGAGCGACAGAGTTATTGGATCTGATACATAGTGATGTATGCGGACCAATGAGCTGTCCAGCTAGAGGAGGTTATCTGTACTTCGTTACGTTCACTGATGATTTCAGTCGATACGATTATGTCTATTTGATGAGACATAAGTCTGAAACACTTGAAATGTTCAAGGCTTTCAGAAACGAAGTGCAGAACCAACTTGGCAAGACGATCAAGACACTTTGATCCGATCGTGGTGGCGAGTATATGAGCCAAGAGTTCACTGACTATCTGGTTGATTGTGGTATTGTATCACAATTAACTCCTCCTGGAACGCCACAATGGAACGGTGTGTCAGAATGGAGGAACCGAACACTGTTAGACATGGTTCGGTTTATGATGAGTCAGACAGATCTTCCGAAGTCCTTCTGATCACTTGCGTGACGAGCTTTAAATTTATACCCGACACACAACTAATCCGCAAGTATACGGATGTCGTAGTACCGGGGTCGAACACAAGGACTTAAACGGTTAAGCTAGGAGTCGATCAAAACTAGGAAAATGAAAGAAATAAAATTGGAGAATTGTTTTTTTGTGGTTTTCAAAGTTGCAGAAAATTAAATGAGAGAAATAAAATCAAAGCAAGCAAATATTTCAAGAGAAGATGATCGATGGGAAAGGTTATGGGAGTCGGGTTTCACCGATCATGCAAGGATGCCGTAAAGGATTATGGACCTAGATCATGCTCGTTCTAAGGTGAGGGATTCCAAGACTAAGGTCGGGTTCGGCTCTCTCAAACCGAAAACCCGTTATCCAAGAGAGTACTCTATCCACTTTCGTGGCTTAGAGTGAAATTCCCGAATGCATTAAATCCCCTTGTCACGATCCTAGATTGAATTGAACCGAATTTCTTCGCATTCAATCTCAACCCATTTCAATGAATGCACCAAGAATCAAGAATCCATGTCTCCATGAAATTCTCAATCATAAATTCTACCCAAGAGATTTTCATGCAATGGGAAGCATTAAACACCATTCATTAAACTCTAGCAATCAGACCCAAACAATTGCATCACTCAATTCAACAAATCCTAGGTTTTCCTAAACATTAATTCAAGAGAGATGAGAGATAATCATGAAGAACAAAATTCCATTCATTGCAAGAGTTTGAAAGCATAAACAAGACACAATCTTGGGTCCAAAGGTCAAGACAAGCATCCTTACATGAGGGCTAATCCCTCATCCCACAACAAGAAGACTACTCACAAACCATGTTCAAGAACACCAAAATAGCTAGAGGAAACATAGAGAGAGAAAGGGCAAGAGATGCTCAATTGAATCTTCAATCTTCAAGCCAAAGCAAACTCCTTTCTCCTTCCAGATTTCGGCCCTAGGTCTTCTGGAGGAGAGAAAATCGCCTCCTGTTTCGTTCCCAATCGAGCCCTCCCCCAAAAAGTCCGAAAAATCGGACTTAATTTAGTTCCAGGTTACGCGGTCAGCCGGACCAAGACTTGGTCCGGCGGACCGGACGTACATGAAGAAGACCGACCGCGAAGAAAACAGCTCCTGGTCCGGCTGACCAAAACTGGTCAGCTCCGGACCAGGGCTTCGGAAGGTTTCCGCGGCTGACTGGGCGAGGGACCGGCTGACTGGGGAGGCGCGCGTGTTGTTGGTCCGGGGCTGACCAAAATTGGTCAGCACCGGACCAAAATTTCTTCGGCTGGGCAGGCGGACCGGCTGAGCTCGGAGTGCATCCTGGTCCGGCGGACCGATCTTGGTCAGCTCCGGACCAGGCCTTCGTTTTCGCTTGGTCAGCCAGCCTTGCTCGGGTCTGAGGGCGGAGTGCTTCGGCGGGCTGAGGGGCACGATACTCACGTGGTCCGGGGCTGACCAGATTTGGTCAGCTCCGGACCGGATGAGTTCTTTTATTTCTTCCTCGTCTTCTCTCCTCGGTCCGACTCGATGTGCTGGGCAAACTTGGTCCGCCGGAGTGCATTCTGGTCAGCGGCAGACCAAGAGCCTGTCTTCTCCGGTTTCCTCCGAATTTCTGCGTGTTGCTCTCGAAGTCCTGCCAAGGTCAAGAAATGGTCCCAA
>NW_010966426.1:0-209 GCF_000463585.1 Tarenaya hassleriana
ATCTAGTTTAAGAATGGATTAACACAACCTAGTCCTCGTGATCGACCTCGGTACTACAACTACCGTATACTTGCGGATAGTGGTACGAATCGGATTACAAATTTAGAACTCGGTGCGTGCGCATCAAACGTGCATGACTATCTTGGTGAGGCAGTATGGAGAAATCGTGATTCTCATAACTCGAATATGGTTGAGCTTGAATTGGGTTA
>NW_010966427.1:0-846 GCF_000463585.1 Tarenaya hassleriana
TTGCTAATCAATTTAATGTCAAGGTCAAGTGCTTACGAACGGATGGTGGAGGCGAGTACATGAGCTTTCAATTTCGAGATTATCTACTTCATGAAGGAATTGTTCACCAACGCTCTTGCCCTCATACACCACAACAAAACGGTGTTGCCGAACGTAAAAATCGTCACTTGATGGAAGTGGCCCGTACTCTTCTCTTCCACCGCAACATCCCGAAGACATTTTGGTGTGATGCCGTGAAGCTCGCTTGCTACCTTATTAATCGTCTACCAACACAAATACTCAAGGATAAATCTCCATTCGAGGTACTCTTCAATCGTCGTGACTCTCTCGATCATT
This sequence comes from Tarenaya hassleriana, assembly GCF_000463585.1. Lineage (NCBI taxonomy): Eukaryota > Viridiplantae > Streptophyta > Magnoliopsida > Brassicales > Cleomaceae > Tarenaya > Tarenaya hassleriana. The sequence continues at coordinate 337 of NW_010966427.1, forward strand.
TACGTGTTTTTGGGTGTGTATGCTTTGCCCATATAGATGCAGGCCAAAGAACGAAGCTTGATCCAAAGAGCATTCGTTGCGTCTTCCTCGGCTATCCGGCGAATCAAAAGGGTTATCTATGTTTCCATCCCCCGACGAATCGTGTCTACACCTCCAGACATGTTATATTTGTAGAAGAGCTTAGTTACTTCGACAAGCAAAACTGGAAAGAGATCGAGCAACTTGTCACACAAGGAACCGACGAGAATGATACTCTCGGGCGATTACTCAACACACTAAACAATCTTGGAGCTCACATATCTTCCTCTATTTCTTCGGAGGATCTTCACGCGGATGGTATTCCTTCTCTCCAACCTGTTTCTCTTGATAAATACTTCGATACTAACATTGCAGGTGCAGAAGACAATCTCCAATCACCACCCTCTAATTCACACGTTTCTTCATCTGAGGGAGAAGCCATATCAAACCATCATGCAACACCTGTCACACCTCAGATAGAACTAAGCATGC
>NW_010966428.1:0-846 GCF_000463585.1 Tarenaya hassleriana
AACCCTAAAACCTATCATGCATGATCTTGTAGAAACGTTAGAACGCATACCTCAATCGATCTGGGGCCTGTATCAATCGAAGAGTTCGTCTGATCACTAAAGACAGGAAGAATACCTCGCCCTCTACATGTATCCATACGGCGGAAAGGATTCCAACGGTTGAAACTCGTCTGCTAGGAGTGAAGAACGCTTTCTTCTTTGCGCAAGGGTTTCAGGGATTTAACTTTTGGTTTTTCACTCTCAAAAACCTCTCAAAAGAGTCTGAAAGTCATGGCAAAGAACTTTAGAGGCGTTCCACAAGGTTCCTTACCCTTAAAACCCTAATTTGGGCGAGATAAGGAAATCCCGACGTCTGAACCGATCGGTCCGGGTCTGGACTGATCGGTCTGGAGCTTATTACGTGTGGACCGATCGGTCCAGGGCTCTGGACCGATCGTTCTGGAACCATTTCTAGACCGACCAACATTTGGACGTCACCTCTAGACCGATCGCTCTAAGTCTGGACCGATCGTTCTGGGCTGGCTGGACCGACCGGTCCAGACCTCTGGACCGAACGATCTGGACTCCGCTCCACCGGGAATTTTTCGTCTTTTCTCGCGCGTTTGTCCTTTCTTATGTGTGTGACCCTGTAGACTCATCCGATATAGCAGTATAACCCGAAATCTCCATTTTGGTTAAACAAGTCATAGGTGGTCTATAACAAGACATTATGACTACCTATCTCGAATAGAGTTTGTTCGTGAACTTATGAACGCTAGTGATGATTCCGTTTGATGATCCTTTTATATCACGATATTATATGTCGAACATAAGGCATGGACAAGCCACCTTATCTGATTCGACTGC
>NW_010966429.1:0-845 GCF_000463585.1 Tarenaya hassleriana
TTAAACACAATTTTCGTTATCTAATTCTATATCTATTTAAACAATATTTCCATTAAGATAATTAATCCATTACTTATATATAATTTGTGATTACAATTTATAATAAAATAAATAATAAAAACACTCAATCAGTATTATAATATAAACTAATATATATGATTTCACATTACACTAAAAACTCATAAAACATATTTTTTCTCCTTATCAAATAAATATTCTATATTCTATATATATTTACACAAAATTTATAATAGAAATTTTATAAAAAGCTTAGAACATACATATGATTTAAAATGACACTATAAACCGATAAAACATATACTTTTCCTTATCAAATAAATATTTTATATTCTACATCTATTGACACAATATTACAATAAAAAATTTATAAAAAGCTTACAACAAAAATTGGTGCAAAAATAATCAATAGTCCACTAATAAAAACAAAAACGGTGGAAGTATTCATTTACCCATTTAGGAACATAATTACTAATGTAGGAAAAAAACAAAGACATGATATACTTATGAATATAAAAAATAAAAACAAAAAACAATAATGAAAATTTATTTATGAACAAAGATATAATAACAAAAATACCAATTTATTATTATAGTTAAAAAATAATCTCATCTTTATTATATAAAAAATTCATTTTTACCTTAATTTGATAAATTATCAAGATTTTTATTTGATTACACTTATATTTAAAAATTATTTTTATTTTCCCTTAGTTTTGATGATTTTATCTTAGTAAAAAAATAACAGAGTAAAATATTATATTAAAATCTTGAGGTTGGGTATATAAATAAGAAAAACATCTATAGATTATTATATAAAATAATTA
>NW_010966430.1:0-845 GCF_000463585.1 Tarenaya hassleriana
AAACTCAAACTTGTGTATGGAAATCTGTCCAACATGAGTCGGATCTATGAGATCAAGAAGGTTCTCTTTGCTGTACAACAGGTTGGACGCTCATTTGATGCATGTCTCGGTGAGATAAGTAGCTTATGGGCAGAATATGATCAACTCCGACCAGCCACTACAGACGCGCAAATCATTGAAGAGCGCAAGGAGCAAGACAAGGTATTTTCGGTGCTCTCTTGTTTAGATGGTACTTACAACGACCTTGTGTATCATGTACTCAGGCAAACACGTTTAGAGTGCATCCAAACACTTTTAGAGTGCATCCAAAGATGTTTAGAGTGCATCGAAACATTTTTAGAGTGCGTCAAACATTTTTAGACTGCGTTGAAACATGTTTTGAGTGCAACAAAAGATGTTTAGAGTTCGTCAAAAACATGTTTAGAGCACGTCAAAACATATTCAGAGCGCATCCAAACATGTTTAAAGTGCGTCGAAACATATTAAGAGTGCATACAAACATGGTAGAGTGCATTAAAACAATTTTAGAGTTCGTCAAAACATATTTCGAGTGCGTCGAAACATGTTTAGAGTTCGTCTAAACATGTTTTGAGTGCAATAAAACACGTTTAGAGTGCATCAAAACATGTTTAGAGTGCATCAAAACATACTTAGAGTGCATGCAAACATGTTTAGAGATCATCCAAACATTTTTAGAGTGCGTCGAAACATGTTTAGAGTGCAACCAAACATACTTAGAGTGCATCCAAACACAGAGTGCGTCCAAACACGTTTAGAGTGCATGCAAACTCTTTTAGAGTGCATCCAAACATGTTTAGAGTGCATCGAAATATTTTTAGAGTGCG
>NW_010966431.1:0-201 GCF_000463585.1 Tarenaya hassleriana
TTGATGGGAATAGGACTTCGGGGGCGCCGCCTAGGGTTTATAAAAAGAGCCTACAGACGTCTAAGAGGAGGGGACAGACTCTATACAGACTTTGGAGAGCTTGGGTGAGAGAAATTGGAGTTTTACGGGATTTCGGGAAGAAGAAGGAGAGTTGGAACGTGAAGATCGCTTGCTGTCGACATGAGTCTTTCTTCTCCCTCT
>NW_010966431.1:384-845 GCF_000463585.1 Tarenaya hassleriana
AATTATTTCAGATTCTGAGCTACATAGGAATATGGGTTTAGTTTCGGATCAAAATCGATAGGATAGATCGTATTATTCACATAGAAATATGGTTTGATCGATCTAGGGTTGTTGATAGTGTTCTTCATGCATCTAGTTTGATAAATCACATAGGGATATGGATTTAGAAAACCTTAGATAGTGAGTTATATGCTGGAAGGTGATTTCTCTATTTTTGTTACTTGATGATTCCCGAATACAGATTCAATATCGTGATTCTCGCATGCTTAACATATACCCATACACGCGAATACGGTCCCGACACCCACGGTCATCTTAGATTGCTAGTTTACTCGCTTTTATTGTTTTGTTTCCTTATTTTCTATTCATTCCATACATTTCCACCATCACTTCTACTTGTTTGCTTTGGTTTAGTCTCGATTAGGATTTAGACTTAGCTACCGGTCCTTGTGTTCGACCCC
>NW_010966432.1:0-844 GCF_000463585.1 Tarenaya hassleriana
CAAACTCTATTCGAGATAGATAGTCATAGTGTCTTGCTAGAGACCGCTTATGACTTGTATACCCGAGATGGAGATTTCGTGTATACTGCTATATCGGATGAGTCTACAGGGTCATACATGCAGGGAAGGATAAATGCACGAGAAAACAACAAAAAACCGAGACAGAGGGTCCAGACCCGACGGACCAGAAGGGCCAGACCTGATGGTCCAGCATGTCCAGACCCGACGGACCATAAGGGTCAGTCCGACGGTCCAGAGGTTGTAGTCCGTCCGTTCCGAAGTGTCTAGAACGGACGGTCCGCATAACCCAGACCGTCCATTCTATTGTGCTGGAACGGACAGTCCATGTGTAAATCTGGACCGTCCGTTCTGACTTTCGGGTTTTTCGAAAATAAATCGAAATTAGGGTTAATCACTTTATAAGAAGGAGATTAAGAACCCTAATAGAGGTGAGCCGAAAAAGTGAACTTCTAAGAGACCACTTTGTGAGCTTTGAGGGTCTAAGAAGTTATCTAAATCCCGTTTTCTCATAGCACATAACCGAATAACAGATTCGGGTCCCAGCAGACAAGTTTCAATCGTTGGAATTCATCCCGAGGTGTGGATACGTGTAGAGGGCGAGGTAATCTTCCTCTCTTTAGTGATTAGACGAACAATCAATTGATACAGGCCCCGGATCGACTGAGGTAAGCGTTCTAAACATTTCTACGAAATCATGCATACTTGGTTTTAGGGTTTTATAGAAATTTTTTGTTTTATATCCGCTGCGCAAACTCTAGAATCAATCTCTTAGGAATTAGATTCGCTGTAGAGATCTCAGGAATTCCCAACACACATGACGTGA
>NW_010966433.1:0-1254 GCF_000463585.1 Tarenaya hassleriana
ATCAATACAAAGTCAAAATGTCATACCACGGATCATCCTAGAGCATTACAACCAACAGTTCCCAGTCCCGGTCCGCCGGACCACGAGTGGTCAGCTCCGGACCGAGACTGGGAATACACGTGGAGTCAGTCGGACCAAAGAGGACGGTCCGGACTGAGCAAAAACACGCCTGGTCCGGGGCTGACCAATTCTGGTCCGCCGGACCAGACGTGTCGGAGTGAAGGATACTCCGCCTGACCGAGGAGAAGACGGACCGGACCAAGAAAAACACGTCCTGGTCCGCCGGACCAGAACCTGGTCCGCCGGACCAGACGCGTCCCGAGTTTCCGCGCATCGACGGACCAAGAAGGAACGGACCGAGAGGAGAAACACGCCTGGTCCGGGGCTGACCAGATCTGGTCCGCCGGACCAGACATGCTGGAATATGTCCCAGGCAGCCGGACCAAGGGAGCGGACCGAGGAAGAAGATCAGTCTGGTCCGGGGCTGACCAATCCTGGTCCGCCGGACCAGACTCGAGGAATTATGTGGAAAAAATGGGATTTCGGCCGGGAAGGAGGAAACGACCCTCGGGGTTGACCCGGGCCCGACCGGACGAGACTTTGGGCGAACCAAACTATCACCAGAGAACAAGACTTCGCGATTGGGATCAATCGGAACAAGTTTTACTAAAACGTTGCGTACGTGGTGAGATGTGTGATATCAAACTACGAGTGATCGTTGTGTGATTGTATGCGGGTAGAATTTGCATGGCGTGAAACGGTATCTCGGTAGGGACCGGATACCGTGATACGCGTGGTTGTATCATGGGGATATTGCACGTCGTGTGCCATGTGTGTAGCTTGCTCGTGCGTACGAGCCAGGCGTGATTGTGCTTGTGGACGGTTGTGGACTCAACCGTCGGTGTCATGGACTTGACACGCATCTGAGATGCATTTTTGTCGTGTGCGACACGACGGCCAACGTCATGGACTTGACGGGCGTGGACTCGCCCCTAGTCATGGATTTGACTAGGGTATATGGCTGGAACCCTATGGTGGACTCCATACGGGTGTGCTACGATTATATTGTGTCATGGACTTGACACGGCCAACGTCATGGACTTGACGGGCGTGGACTCGCCCCTAGTCATGGATTTGACTAGGGTATATGGCTGGAACCCTATGGTGGACTCCATACGGGTGTGCTACGATTATATTGTGTCATGGACTTGACACGGCCAACGTCATGGACTTGACGGGCGTGGACTCGCCCCT
>NW_010966433.1:5365-10735 GCF_000463585.1 Tarenaya hassleriana
CAATCACAATCACGCCCGTATGGAGTCCACCATAGGGCTTAGCCGTATACCCTGGTCAAGTCCATTATCAGGGGCGAATCCACGCCCGTCAGTCGCGTGACGTTGGCCATCGCATCGCATGCGATCGTGCACATCTCCTGCGCCTGTCACTCTCGTGACTACCGATGTCAAGTCCATGACACAACGGAAATATAATCATACCCATATGGAGTCCACCATAGGGTCCAGCCATATACCCTAGTCAAGTCCATGACTAGGTGCGAGTCCACGCCCGTCAAATCCATGACGTTGGCCGTCGTGTCACACACGACTAAAACGCGTCTCAAACGCCCGTCAAGTCCATGACGGTGATGGTTGTGTTCACAACTATCCACAAACACAATCACGCTTAACTCGTACGCACGAGCAAGCTACACACATGGCACACAACGTGCAACATCCCCATAGTATAACCATACGTATCACGGTATCCGGTCCCTACCGAGCTACCGTTTAACGCCATGCAAATTCTACCCGCATACAATCACACAACGATCACTCGTATTTCGATATCGCACATCTCACTACGCTACACAACGTTTTGGCGAAAACTCGGTTCGATTGATCCCAATCGCGAAGTCTTTCCTTTGGTGGGGGTTTGGTTCGCCCACGGTCAAGTCTGGTCAGGACTGGGTCAACCCCGTTGGCCGTTTCCTTTTTCCCGGTCGAAATTAGATTTTTCTCCCATTTTTCTCGGAGCCCGGTCCGGCGGACCAAATTCTGGTCAGCCGGACCAGTCTTCTTTCTCACATGGTCCGCTCCGTCTCTTGGTCAGTCGATCCGAGAGAGAAAACAAGCTTGGTCCGGCGGACCAGGATTGGTTAGCCCCGGACCAGCCTGTTCTTTCCCTCTCTCGGTCCGGTTCTTGGTCAGGCGGTGCGAGATTTGTCGTGAGTACGTCTGGTCTGGCGGACCAGGACTGGTCAGCCCCGGACCAGACGACTCTTCGGACCAGACGCCTCTTTCCCCTTTGATCCGTTCCTTCTCGGTCAGTCGGTGTACGCTTCCTCGGAACATGTCTGGTCCGGCGGACAAGGACTGGTCCGGCGGACCAGGCCGTGTTTTTCTCTTGGTCCGACTGTCTTCCTTTGGTCCGGCTGACTTCGTGCGTAATGTTCTAGTCCCGGTCCGGAGCTGACCACGCGTGGTCCGACGGACCGGGACTGGAACTTTCTTCTCCCTCGCGATTTCTCCGATTCTGTTTCAATTTTTCTCTCCCGAATCGATTCGGGGTTGCTTCCAAATGCTACTAAAACATAGTTTGACATCCCTAAACATGTTCTAAACCTCATACACGCAAGGAAATCTCGTTTTGGACCATCACACATTGAGAACAAGATCTCACAACTCCAACTCAAGCCACTCACCTTGTTCTTGAGGTTGTCTGAGCTTGTGTGCGTCCTCTGCTTCTCCTCACGCCGTGAACACCTTCAGGGCACGTCTAGGGACGTTCCCCCTTGCTCCCCCCAGCTCCCCTTGCCCTGGTTCGTCGTCTTTCTCTCCCTCTTTCCCTCTTTCTCTACTTCCTTTGTTTTGCCCGAAAATGGCTAAGGTATGGTGTGCGAGAGGGGTCAAATGGGCTCGAGCACAGGCCCATAGGTGAGCCTACAACACCCTCGAGGCGTAGGAGGCGACTGGGCGGCAAGTGGGCCCCGGAATCCGGCGAATTCCGTGTTCCAAGGTGGCAACAGCGCAAGTTGCGTTCTGTCGATTCCCGGTCTGCCGGACCAACCTCCTGGTCCGCCGGACCGGGGTCAGATTTATTTTTTTTCGAAACTTCTCCCAGTCCGCGCTGTCCAGTCCGAGTCCGCCTGAGCAGGTTGGTCTGCCCCGGACCAAATTCTGGTCCGGCGAACCAATCCTGTTTTCTTCTCTTTTTTTTTTTTTTTATTCTTCCCGATCCTTTCCGTGTGCGATGATCCTCGTGCCTCTCCTCGGCATTGTACCATTACTTTTTGGTGATTTCGTGATATCTCTATTTAATTATTCATTTTTAAATAATTAAATATTCGAATCGGGTTTCGGGGTATTACACATAGTGTCTTGCTAGAGACCGCCTATGACTTGTATATCCGCAATAGAGATTTCGGGTTATACTACTATATCGAATGAGCCTACAGGGTCACACACGCAGGGAAGGACAAAACACACGAGAAAACCACGGCAAAACCAAGACGGAAGGGTCTGGAACGGACGGCTCTCCAGGTCCAGATCCGACGGTCCAGAACGGACTGTCCATTCCAGAAGGTCTGGAACGGACGGTCCACTAATGGCAGACCGTCCGTTCTACGTACTGGAACGGACGGTCCACGTGCATTTATGGATCGTCTGTTCCAGGCTTCAGGTATTTCCAAAAGTAAACCGAAATTAGGGTTGAATCACTTTATAAGAAGGAGATTAAAAACCCTAAAAGAAGGAGCCGACTTGATAACTTTTCTACAGACTTTTGGTGAGATCCAAGAGGTTGGAAAAGTGATTGAAGCCTCGTTTTCTCGAAGCGAAAAACCGAATAGCAGATTCGAGTCATAGCAGACAAGTTCCATCTTGCCTCACAAAGATAATATGGCACACCCAACTTTGGCATGATCCATGATACGTACGATCGAGGCCTTGACAAGTGTTTTACTCGCAGAGCTCCTAGATCTAACCGATTTCTGTGCAACGATTGTACGAATCGAATCAAGGATCAACCATTGTTCCTTGATCAGATGTATTACATAATCCGAATATACCATCCATTCGATTATGTAATCCCAATCCCGAAGCTCCCACTCAATCAAGCATATATAATATCTTGATTAAGTTACATGCATTCATTTACTATGGACCATCCAAAGGAACGAATCATGTTATTCTGAATCAAAATTGATCGGGTTAAGCAACTATTGCTCAAACCAGATCTCGAAATGAAAAACCAAAATTTTTGGTCAAACCTCGGGACGTGGACCGATCGGTCCAGGGTCTGGACCGATCGGTCTACGTGATTCGGTCTGAACGGTCTAGAACGGTCCAGACCTTTCGGTCTGAACCTCTAGACCGTTCGATCTTGGCCTAGACCGATCGATCTACAACGTGGACCGTTAGGTCCAGACCTGTGGGTCCAACCGACACCGCGAAACCCTAGACCGATCGATCTAGAGGACCAGACCGATCGGTCCAGGCGTAAAATGTGATTAGATCTCGTTTTCGTCGTTTCGGCCCCGTTTCAGACCCGAATTAGACCCGGTTTTCGCCTGCGAACTCAAAATTCGAACCTCTTGCAAACTATGTAACAAAGAACATGAAATACAATCAATTCACGCGTAGCATCCAAAAGCAAACACAGATTCAAACAATTCAAATCCTATAACGTGCGTGATCGGGTTCTAACAAAATCATACAGAGCAACTAGGCTCTGATACCACTGTTGGGATTCCTAGGATCTCTACAGCGAATCTAATTTCTAAGAGACCGGTTGTATGGTTTGCGCAGCGGATGTAAAACAAATTTTTTGATGAAACCCTAAAACCTAACATGCATAATCTTGTAGAAACGTTAGAATGCTTACCTCAATCGATCCGGGGCCTGTATCAATTGATGTGTTCCTCCGATCACTTAAGGCAAGAATAATACCTCGTCCTCTACACGTATCCACACGGCGGAAAGGATTCAAACGGTTGGAACTCGTCTACTAGGACTGAAGAATGTTTTCTTCTTTGCGCAAGGGTTTCAGGGATCTAACTCTAGGTTTTTCGATCTCAAAACTCTCCCGTGTGGAGATGCATGGCTACCCGTGAAGCTAAGTCCATGTTGCTCCATTGGGCACGGACATACATGTCGAGAGTTGGACCATCATGAAACTCCCGTAATGCTTGATAGAGGTAACCCAGGTCGATTTTGTGGATCTTACCGGGTTCGTCTCGCGCGAAAATGAAGTTGGACATGACTTGATGCGCATATCGGATTGTCGGATGCTGTACCCATGAAATCTTCCCCGCTGAGCTTGAGTACCGGCAGACTGCTATCTTCTTCCAAAAATCTTGGAGGACATATGCGGAAATCGTCGGTAGTAAGGAGTGCGTTCCCCTTTGGACCTCCAGATGTCTGCAAATTGTGCCATGCTTAGTCTCACCCATTTCTTGTTCAAGCGGAATTCCATGTACGCTTCGTCGATCGTGCCGTCGGATGGGAAGTAGCATGAGTAGGTGGCCAAGAATTCGCGGGTTATGCTCTTGAATGAGGGCTCGACGCTCCTGCTCAGTGCTCCCCAGCCGAGCTTGTCGAATATGTATTCGACGTTCGCTTGAATACCCAACCCTCGAATCGTGCGTTCGCACATAGCTTTGCTTTGGCATTGTTTCAACTTCGGTAGGTGCTTCGCCCGCTCGTATGCTTCATCGTGTCGGCCGATCTTGACCAGCTTGGGTGGTCCTTCGACGAGGAGATTCTGCTTCGTCTCCAATATCTCGGTGATTTGTCCGATCTCATCTCTCTCTTTTGAGAGAACTCGGCTTCCTGTGACGACGAAGCGACATCGCTTATGCGGGCTCTTTTTGGTGCCATCTGCAAAGGTATAGTCGATATGGATTGGGGCAGTGGGGTTAGGGTGAGAAAAATAGAGTGATTTTTTGGATTTAAGAGAAAACGAGCGGGCCGCCTGCTTTCACAGGCGGTCGCTCGTCTTAAACGAGCGACCGCTCACTGGTTCAGAAGATCGAGATTTCAACCAGAAATCGGGATGAAAAACGAGTGACCGCTCACTGGTTCGGAAGATCGAGATTTCGACCAGAAATCGATATTTTCTGGTCGAAATCGATCGAAACTAACCCTAGCAGCTATACCCATCAAAACTTTCGACCTATCTTTAACCAAAATACCCTAATGTTACAATTTTGAGGGGAGGAATTACCGGTTAGGGTTTCAGAGAGGGTAGATCTGCGTGGGGTTTTAGCGTGGTGGTTCTGGAACGACGGCCACGCGGTGGGGCTTCGAAGCGGCGGACTCGGTCACGGTGGCTGGGGAAATCGATCGCCGGCGAGAGAGAAGGGGAGAGAGTATTGGTAATTTTTCGTGAAGTGGTGGCTCTCTCCCCCGAAATCGAGTTAAAAAAACTCGATTTCGAGACCGAGCGGTCGCTCGGTTTCTCGGGCGATCGCTCGATATTTATTATTATATATATATATTTTTTTCTAAAAGCTGCGAGCGATCGCTCGATTGTTCGAGCGGTCGCTCGATGAATGGGCGGTCGCCTGGTTTACCGGGCGGGCCGCTCATTTTCTCTGTCGTCCGGCGCACGCTAAAATTTTTGGTCCCCCGTTTCCCCCCCCCCACCGGGACGAACTTCTTAGACTG
>NW_010966433.1:10891-12332 GCF_000463585.1 Tarenaya hassleriana
ACAAGCTCGGCTGGGGAGCACTGAGCAGGAGCGTCGAGCCCTCATTCAAGAGCATAACCCGCGAATTCTTGGCCACCTACTCATGCTACTTCCCATCCGACGGCACGATCGACGAAGCGTACATGGAATTCCGCTTGAACACGAAGGCATTGAATTGTTGCCGGAGTGTTCGTGTCTTGGATCGTGTAAGGGGAGGATCCATGCGAATCGGGATTGGAATCGTGTACGGTTTTGGTGCTGCCATGTTCGGTTCCTTGCTCGTTACTTGGTTAGCCGGGTCCTCCTTTTCCGGTTCAGCTCCTAGCTCCGGTGCAGCTCCTAGCTCCGGTGCAGCTCCTAGCTCCGAGTATGCTCCCTCGTCCAAGCTCTCATCCGTTATGTCGTCTATTCTCTGGATGTCCTCATCATTCCCTCCCTCTTGAGAAGGTTTCGTCCCCGAAATGTCATCACCTGCATCAAAAGGAAAAAGATCAGTCACATTAAAAGAGTTAGAGACATTGTAATCATCGGGTAGCTCCAATTGGTAGGCGTTATCGTTGATTCGTTTAGTGTACACCCTCACGGACTTTACATGCCATTACCGATCCCTACTCATCCTTGGGTAGATATTTCGATGGATTTTGTCCTAGGCCTTCCTAAGATACAACACAAGGACTCCATCTTTGTCATTGTTGATCGGTTTTCAAAAATGGCGCATTTTGTGCCTTGTGCCAAAACGGACGATGCCAAACATATTGCTGAGTTATTCTTTAAGGAGATAGTCCGTCTTCATGGCATTCCAAAGACAATAGTGTCGGACCGAGATTCCAAATTTCTCAGTCATTTTTGCCGAACACTATGGAAAAGGATGGGCACAAAACTCGTTTACTCTACAACATGTCATCCTCAAACGGATGGGACACTCGACCCAATTACCTAAGTTCTTACCGATGGTAGCTCTCAAAAGAGTAGATAACGTGCGGTTCACTACCTCGGTTTGCCCATCCGTTTGAGGATGACATGTTGTAGCGTAAACGAGTTTTGTGCCCATCCTCTTCCATAGTGTTCGCCAAAAATGACTGAGAAATTTGGAATCTCGGTCCGACACTATTGTCTTTGGAATGCCATGAAGACGGACTATCTCCTTAAAGAATAACTCAGCAATATGTTTGGCATCGTCCGTTTTGGCACAAGGCACAAAATGCGCCATTTTTGAAAACCGATCAACAATGACAAAGATGGAGTCCTTGTGTTGTATCTTAGGAAGGCCTAGGACAAAATCCATCGAAATATCTACCCAAGGATGAGTAGGGATCGGTAATGGCATGTAAAGTCCGTGAGGGTGTACTTTTGATTTGGCTCGATGGCACTCAACGCATCTAGCACAAAACCTCCGAACATCTTTCTTGAGATGGGGCCAATAGAAATGCTCTTGAACTATGGCCAAGGTCTTATCTACTCC
>NW_010966433.1:13105-13830 GCF_000463585.1 Tarenaya hassleriana
TGAAAGCTCCGGACTTGTCCGATGGTAGTGGGAGTCGGCCATTCCTGAATGGCTTTAATCTTTTCCTCGTCGACTCTCAAACCTTTAGAGCTGACTACAAAGCCTAGGAAGACTATTTCATCCTTGTAAAACGAACATTTCTTTAAGTTCGCGTATAGGCTCTCTTTCCTAAGGGTAGTCAAAACCTGCTCTAGGTGCGACACATGCTCGTCCTCACTATGGCTATAGATGAGGATGTCGTCAAAGTATACCACGACGAACTTCCCGATAAAAGCTCTCAGGATCTGGTTCATAAGTCGCATGAAAGTACTCGGGGCGTTCGTAAGCCCGAAAGGCATAACGAGCCATTCGTATAATCCTTGTTTTGTTTTGAAGGCGATTTTCCATTCATCGCCTTCCTTCATCCGCACTTGGTGGTAGCCACTCTTAAGATCTATCTTTGAAAAGATCGTGGCTCCGCTCAACTCATCGAGCATATCATCTAGCCTCGGAATCGGATGCCTATACTTAACCGTAATATTGTTGATGGCTCGGCAATCCACACACATCCGCCATGTTCCATCTTTCTTCGGTACTAGAAGTACCGGAACAGCACATGGACTGAGGCTTTCGCGGATGTACCCCTTGTTTAGAAGCTCTTGTATTTGTTTTTCGAGCTCTTTGGTTTCCTCGGGGTTCATACGATAAGCAGGCCGGTTGGGCAAGGGGACGCCGGGAATAAGGTC
>NW_010966433.1:15014-15243 GCF_000463585.1 Tarenaya hassleriana
ATGAGGAAGAGGAGACGGTTATGGCTCAGTTCTTGGACGGACTGCAGGAACGGATTGCTCGTAAGGTTGAGCGTCATCCATACCATGACCTTCCCGAGTTGCTTCACTTGGCTGTACAAGTCGAGAAGCAAGATCAACGGAAACAAAACCGACTAGGTAAAATTAGAGCTTCACCTAGTATCCAATCTCCAAACCCGAAACCTACAGCCACACTCAAAAAGGAATTCGT
>NW_010966433.1:15466-16808 GCF_000463585.1 Tarenaya hassleriana
TACGCTCCCAATCCAAGTATGCTTCGGGATCTACCTTTCCTAGAAACAATGGGGGTTTGAGCTTGAGCTCGGTCGACCCGCGATAAGCACGGGGCTGTTCTCGATAAAGATCCTCTTCGAGGTCATCAAACTCATCTCGCCTATGGTTTATCCTTGCTCTAGCCCTAGGCACTGCTCGACGTCTAGGCGGTTCATCATATTCCAACCCCTCATCATCTACCCAACCCCTCGGTCTATGTCTTGGCTCGATGTCACTTCCGTTGTCTATTGGTTCGGGAGTTCGGTTTCGGTTTTGCCTAGGTCGTTCTACGGGCTCACGTATTCGCTGTTCGGCTTCTCTAACAGTTTGTGTGGCTGGGATGGATTCTTCTAGCCTAGAGAGTCGGTTCATAATCTGTTGAAGGGCTTGGAATATGGGATCTTGGCTGGATCCGACATTCGCACCTTCATTGGACAGATTGTTCGAACTCATCGCGCTGGCGATTCAAACAAGCAACAATCACGCAATCAACGTTCAATCGGCAAGCAACGAGTTATAACCAAACAACGTGCTGATGACGAATAATATCCTCGCAAGCTAGCAATACGTACAGCAGACAACTCAATCAATTATGCGACAACCAACGTGCAAAGCGATATCGACGTGCGAACAAACGAGATGCGATTAATCAACGTGCAAAGCGATATCGACAAAAGCAATAAACGTGATGTCACTTGCGGTTCAAACAACGAACTTACACAACCACAAACGAGTATTAGAACAGTAGGTGAAACACTTCAAACGTGCACTTGAACCTATACCACGCACGGATTCAACAAAACAGATTTTTTTTTTTCGCACAATCAATCGAACATTCGGCGTGCAATCAACGAAATCGAAAGAAGTGAAGAGAGGAACGAAACAACCGAAATGGAGAGCTCTAGCGTGCGTTGTTGGTGAGTCTTGGGGCTGATTGCTCCACGATTTTGCTGTCAAACAAAAGAGGAGTGATCAAAGACGTAGAATCGTTGATATGAAACTGTTTTTGGTGAGATACGATTTTCGGTTTATGTAAACGAAATGAAATTACGAAAATGTAAATATGGAGAGATCTCACCGGGTTTAGATCGCCGTTGGAGCGTTAAAGCTCTGATACCAAAATGATATACGCCACGGGTTTGCGGAAGGGCTGTTTCCGTAGAGAGTATGGACTAGGTTCGATCACCGGCCCAAGAGGCACTCGAATTCGATCTAGTTCGGAGAATGAGTAGGTAAGGAATGGATGGATTTCGGGATCAATCTCTGATCAGATTGATGCTCGACTTTAATCCCGAAACGGAGAGATGAGCGAAGGATAGAAGT
>NW_010966433.1:17321-32846 GCF_000463585.1 Tarenaya hassleriana
GGGCCGCTCATTTTCTCTGTCGTCCGGCGCATACTAAAATTTTTGGTCCCCCGTTTTCCCTCCCGACGAAAGGACTTGTTTGATTGGAGTGATTTGGGAGAATTTGGAGCCTTTCATGGTGGATAAAAGAAGAAAAGAAGAAAAGAACGAGGTTCGAAGAATTTACATCCCGGGGTTAATCGGGGTTGCTAGTTAAGGTCGTAGCTAGACCGATGTGGCAATCAGTCGATCAAAGAAAAGGAGAGTATAGAGGTACCTCCTCCCGGCTTAGCTTTCCCCAGGTTGTATGGTTTGATCCTTTGGGCGTTTACCATGAATGACCCGCCCTTCTCGTTGTCGTGTTCCACCCTCCATGTGAGGTGACATGCTTTATGGTGAATGGTCCCGACCATCTCGATTTCAGCTTTTCTGGAAAAAGTTTTAGTCGGAAATTAAATAAAAGCACGAGGTCACCTTGTTGGAACATTCGGTGGAGGATGTGGCGATCATGCCACTTCTTGGCCCGCTCCTTGTAGATTCGTGCGTTCTCGTACGCGTCCAAACGAATTTCCTCCAAGTGGTGGAGCTCTAGCACTCGTTTTTCTCCTGCGGTTTTCCAATCGTAGTTCAACGCCTTAATCGCCCAATATGCCTTATGCTCTAACTCGACCGGAAGGTGGCAGGCTTTTCCGTACACGAGTTGAAACGGAGTCATCCCGATTGGTGTCCTAAATGCTGTCCGATATGCCCAAACCGCATCTTCAAGCTTCAAAGCCCAGTCTTTCCTTGACTTGGCCACTGTTTTCTCCAAGATCTGTTTTATCTCCCTGTTGGAGACCTCCACTTGGTCACTCGTTTGGGGGTGGTAGGGAGTGGCTACTCTATGGTGAACACCATATTTAGTCAATATGCCCTGAATCACTTTATTAACGAAGTGTGCTCCCCCATCACTTATCACCACTTTCGGGACTCCAAACCGAGGAAATATGACTCTTTTGAACATCCGTGAAACAGTGCTTGAATCATTCTTCGGGCTAGCAAGTACTTCCACCCATTTCATCACATAATCTACAGCGACAAGGATGTATAGGTTACCGCAGGATGATGGGAATGGTCCCATGAAGTCGATTCCCCACACATCGAACGGTTCCACTTCTAAGATGTAGTTTTGTGGCATCTCATTCCGACGCGAAATATTCCCTGTTCTTTGACAAGCATCACAAGAGCTCACAAAACGGTGGACATCCTTAAAGAGAGTCGGCCAATAAAAACCCGCTTGCAAACCCTTCGCGTATGTCTTGGCCGAAGCAAAATGCCCCGCATAATCCGATGCATGACAATGATGGATCACTTGCTGCACTTCCTCTTCGGGGATGCATCTCCTAAATAACCCATCTTTTCCCCGTTTGAAGAGAAATGGTTCGTCCCAAAAGTAATCCCGAACATCGTGGAGGAACTTTTTCTTTCCATTATAGCTCAACTCCGGTGGAATCACCTTGGCAACCAAATAATTGACAAAATCCGCATACCAAGGGACATCGGAACTAACCTCTAATGCTAAAATTTGTTCCTCTCGTAGTGAATCATTGATCGGGATCTCATTGGGTACTTCTAGTCTTGACAAATAATCGGCCACTGTATTCTCCGTCCCCTTTCGATCTTGAATTTCCAAATCAAACTCTTGTAGAAGCAATATCCATCTAATCAACTGTGGCTTGACATCTTTCTTTGTGAGTAGATATCGCAAGGCTGCGTGGTCCGTATAAACAATGACTTTTGATCCAACCAAATAGGATCGGAATTTCTCAAACGCAAATACTACCGCCAGGAGCTCTTTCTCCGTAGTTGAGTAATTCATTTGGGCGTCATCTAGTGTCTTACTAGCGTAGTAAATCGCATGATGTTTGCCATCTTTTTTCTGTCCCAAGACCGCGCCCACGACGTAATCACTAGCATCACACATGAGTTCAAAGGGAAGATCCCAATCCGGGGGTTGTATGATTGGAGGTGTCACCAACGCCTTTTTGAGTGTTTCAAAGGCTTGATGACACTCCTTATCAAACTCAAATGACGCGTCTTTTTCCAAAAGAGTGGTTAGGGGTCTTGAGATCTTCGAGAAATCTTTTATGCAACGCCTGTAGAACCCCGCATGTCCGAGAAACCTTCAGATTCCTTTCACGTTCGTCGGGGGAGGAAGCTTCTCAATAACTTCGACCTTTGCTCTATCAACCTCAATCCCTTTATCTGAAATCCTTTGACCAAGCACGATGCCCTTTTGCACCATAAAGTGGCATTTTTTCCAATTTAAAACCAAGTTCGCCTTGCTGCACCTGTCTAACACTCGATGAAGATTGGTTAGACACACATCAAAGGAGGGTCCATGGACCGAAAAATCGTCCATGAACACCTCCATTATATCTTCAATCACATCAGAAAAAATAGCCATCATACATCTTTGAAATGTGGCCGGTTCATTGCATAATCCGAGTGGCATGCGTCTATATGCAAATGTACCATAAGGGCATGTGAATGTTGTCTTTTCTTGATCGCTAGGATGAATTGGAATTTGGAAAAATCCGAAATAGCCATCGAGAAAGCAAAAATATGAATGCAATGCAAGCCTTTCTAACATTTGATCAATGAATGGTAAAGGGAAGTGGTCTTTACGGGTGTTTGTGTTTAGCTTGCGATAGTCAATGCACATTCTCCGTCCCGTGATTGTCCTTGTTTGTATGAGTTCATTGTTCTCATTAGGAACGACCGTGATACCTCCCTTTTTGGGTTTAGTCTACGTTGATGCTCGATTGACGATTTGGTATCATCCTCTAAATGTATGCGGTGCATGCAAAAAGAGGGGCTAAGATCTTTGAGTGTACCCTAGGACTTCCCTGTATTGCTTAAGTAGCCTGGTGAGTTTTTCTACTTGATCCTCATCTAATGCATCGTTAACGATAATGAGATAAGTAGAATTTGATCCGAGAAAAACATACCTTAACCCTTGAGGTAGGGGTTTCAATTCCACTTGTGGGGCATGTTTGGGATCCCAACCGATGTGTGTGTCTCCTCTCGGGACTTGAGGCGCGTCGGGTATGGCTCGAGTGGTCGCGAAGAGGGCTTCGAACTGTAATTCTTCCCTCTCAGGTAGAAATGGGCGGGTCGCCCAATATGTCGAGCGGTCGCTCGTTTTGTCCGAAACTGAGTCGATTTTGCTCAGACGTTTCGGGCGGGCCGTCTGGAAATTCGAGCGGTCGCTCGTTTCCCCTGAATCCACTTCGAATTTGCTCAGAAATAGTGGGCGGGCCGCCTGCTTTCCCGGGCGGTCGCCCGTATCTTCAATATTTTCTTCGAATTTGCTCAGAAATTTCGGGCGAGCCGCCTGCTTTCCTGGGCGGTCGCCCGTTTTTTCCTGGATCTCTTCTTCTTCTAAGACATTCGGGCGGGCTGCTCGAAATACTGCAGAAGCTTCTTTTTCTTCTTCCCGATCGTCTAATGCTCGGCTAATCTCCTCGATTTCTTCCCAGTTGCTATATAAACTTGCTTATGCGGCCATTAGTGAGATTTCTAGCGGATCCACTTCACGAAATTCTCCAATCACTTTGTCTACCATCGCTTCGAGTATATCCGCATAACATACCGTATCACTTGTTGACGGTTGCTTCAGATTCTGATCGAGGGTAAACTCGACTGTCTCGTCTCCAATTTTCATCGTCAATCTACCAGCTCGAACGTGCACTACAACATCCGCTGTGCTTAAAAATGGTCGGCCTAGTATGATCGGTACCTTGGAATCTTCATTCATGTCTAAAACCACGAAATCTACCGGCACATAGAACCCACCAATCTTCAAAGGTACATACTCTAGTATTCCTGTTGGGTACTTGACTGATCGATCCGCTAATTGCAGTGCCATTCTTGTAGGTTTTAGCTCACCAATATTTAGCTTCTTGTAGATTGACAAGAGCATTAAGCTCACGCTTGCTCCAAGATCACATAGGGCTCGATCTATCTCAGTATTTCCTAACTTGCAAGGTATAGAGAAACTCCCCGGATCGGACATCTTCGGGGGAAGTTCGTGCTTCGTGATTGCGGCACTAACCTCGGTACTAAGAGCTACTGTTTCTTTCTCCACAACCCTTTTCTTCGTCAAAATATCTTTCAAAAACTTTGGGTAGGAGGGCATTTGGAGAATTGCCTCGTGGAAGGGCATTGTAATCTCCATCTTCTTTAACATCTCCGCAAACTTCCCGAACTGGCTGTCCTCATTAAACTTCTTTAGACGAGAAGGGAAAGGTATCAGGGGTACCTTAGGTGGAGGCGGGATGTAGGCTGGTTCTTTCTCCTGTTTTTGCACTTTAGGGATGTGTTCCTCTACCGCCTTGCCCTTTTCCTCCCTCGTCAACCCCGGAGGTGCTACTTTCTCAACCATCGGGGGTGTAATCTCTGGAAGTTGTTTTCCACTTCTTAGTTCGACTGCATTGATATGCTCACGAGGGTTCACTTCGTTCTTTCCGGGAAGCATTCTTTGTTGTCTTGATGAGGAGGAGGATGCAATTTGGGCCACTTGATTGTCCAAAATCTTCAGGTGAGCTTGTACTCCCTCCAATTGCTTTTTGAATGCAACTTGCTCATTTTCAATGCTCCCAATGGATACTCCTAGTGATTTTTGACCTTGGAGGATTTGAAATAGCATATCCTTGATGTCTGGGTCTTGATCCTTGGGTTGCACTTGCTGTGGTCTATAGTTGGAATTCCCTTGGTAGCCTTGACTCCCTTGACCTTGTTGTTGATACTTTGATTGAAAACCCGGAGGTCCTTGATTGCTCCGTTGAAAAGCGGGTTGAGGATTTATCGCATTTGACGCGTTCTTGTAGGAGAAATTGGGATGATTCCTCAATCCCGGGTTGTATAGGTTGGATGGATGAGTGTATTGGTTTTGGCCGACATAGTTGGCCTCTTCCGCTTCTTGATCAATCATATACATACCCGGTTGAACTTGCGCTACATTGTGATCCTCCACAACAGCAACTTGTTTGGCATTGGCAAGTTGGACCTTTATCTCCGCAAGGTCGGCTAGCACCGCCTTAAGAGCTGCGTTGTCACCGACATCTCCTTTCACTGAGCTTCTCCTACTGAACTCATTGGACGTGTGGCTACGTCCTTTGGCCAGTTTTGCTATTGTTGCTTCCCATTCTTGGAAAGGGATGTCATATATGTCACCTCCACACGCTGCATCAATCCAAGACCGAGTATCATCCTTCAATCCATGGATAAAGATGGATAGAAGTTAGTCTCTTTCCATTCCATGGTGAGGGCACATTCTTTTATATTCCTTGAAGCGTTCCCATGCATCATGGAGATTCTCCCCGTCCTCTTGCACAAAAGCATTAATCCAATTCCTCGCATGTTGAGTCTTGGTAGGAGAATAGTATTGCATAAGGAACTGCTCTTCCATCTCATCCCATGTTGAGATAGAGTTTGGCTCAAGAGTGTAGAGCCAATCTCTAGCTCTCTCCGTAAGCGAGTAGGGGAAAGTTTCGAGGAATACGTCTTCAAGAGTAATCCCCGGTCCCTTCTTGATTGCCTTACAGTTCATCTTGAAGTTCGTAAGGTGAGCATTCGGATCCTCATTTGATCTCCCCCGAAAACTCATATTGTTGAGCATTTGAATACATTGCGGTAGGAGTTCAAAATCTTCTAGAGGTCTCCGGCTGATGCATGACAGTAACTGAGTGTGCTTCGGTTGTGTGTATGTTCGAAGCGTTCTAGAGGGTGCTTGGGCTGGACCTCTTTGGGCATTAACCCCTCTCAACAACTCTTCGGCCATGTCGGGCTGTTCTCTTCGTGCATTGTTCTCTCTCAGCATTTCTTCGGCCATTCCCCACTGTCTTTGCTGTCTCCGAGCGAAGCGCAGTGTTCTTTCTATTTCGGGGTCGAACACAAGTTGATCACTATCGGTGGTACTTCTTGTCATGCACCGTAAGATCTGCGCACCAAAGAGACAAAACGAACCGAAAGTGCTGTGAAACGGTTATGTCGCAAAGTAATCCAAACAAAAATCCAAGTAATGGTGATCTAGCAAAAATCTAGACTAACACAAAAACGCCTAGTCCCCGGCAACGGCGCCAAAAACTTGATGGTCACACACCGAGTTTTATATATTACCCGATTCGTACCACTATCCGCAAGTATACGGTAGTTGTAGTAACGGGGTCGAACACGAGGACTAGGTTGTGTTAATCTATTCCTAAGCTAGATTGATGGTTAAATAAAAATATGATTTGTGATGAGTGTCGGAATACAAGAAAACAAGCAAAATTAACGGGTTGTAAAATGATGGAATTGAGGCATTGCGGTTTCGGGATCCCTCAAGATTTGCATGGACGGTTGATGATGCTACCATACCTACGGGTTTATCTTCCGAAAAGGGGGGTTTCAAGCACTTCATCTAGGGTTTGTCTCTCCCGAGCTTAAACCCACTACCGAGAGAATCGATTTACCCATTTTCCAATGATCCAAATGATCTCTAGATGCATTAACGTACCCCATCATGAACCCTAAGCAAGCTAAGCCATCTCCCAATGTGAATAACTCACTCATTCGATGTTTGGTTCCAAACCTCATCCCCATATCCCTATGATCAATATGTTCTAACATCATACCAACTAAGATTTCGCCATAGTTGATAGCATTAAGTACAAGAAGAAAACTTAAAGCATCATAGAATTAAGCATAGATGTCCATACAAAAGTGGGGATCCTTCCCCTACAACAAAAGTTACTACTCCATGCCTAGGGTTTCAAAATAGAAAACAAAATGAGGAAACATAGAAAGGGAAAAGAGAAGCTCAAGATGGTCTTCAATGGTAGCCTTTTTCTTCTCCAAGTTTCCTAGGTCTCCAAAATCTCCTCTTTCACTTCTCCAAGGTGTTTTTCTTCAAGTTGGTCGAGTCCCCCCTTCTCTCTCCTCAAACTCCTTTTTTTATGCAAGTGCAGCAGCTAGGTTTCTCCTCAAAAATCGGGCTTTTCCTTTTTGGGCCGGATTTAATAACCGGCGGTCGCTCACTTTTTCTTCAGGGTCACCCGTTTTCGTCTTCAGGGGCGCCCCCTTTTCTGTTTCGGGCGACCGCTCGTTTGTTCAGGTGACCGCTCGTTCTTCATAGTGCACGGTCGACCGCCTGGTTTCTTGAGTGACCGCCTGTTCCCGTGATTTCGACATCGAGTGATGCGCACGCACCGAGTCTTATATTTAGTACCCGATTCCTACCACTATCCGCAAGTATACGGTAGTTGTAGTACCGAGGTCGAACACGAGGACTAGGATGTATTAGTCTATCTCTAAGCTAGATTAGGTGATCAAATAAAGGTGTGGTTTGTAGTAGGTGTCGGAATACAAGAAAGCAAGTAAAATTAACGGTTTGTAAAATGATGATTTAAGGCGTTGTAGGTTCGGGATCCCTCAAGAATCGCATGGACAGTTAATGATGCTACAATGTCTATGGGTTATCCTCCATATGGGGGTTTCAAGCACTTCTTCTAGAGTTTGTCTCTCCCAAGCTTAAACTCACTACCTAGAGAATCGATTCACCCATCTCCCAATGATCTAAATGATCTCTAGATGCATTAGTGTACCCTATCATGAACCCTAAGCAAGCTAAGCCATCTTCCAATGTGAATAACTCACTCATTTGACATTTGGTTCCAAACGTCATCCCCATATCCCTATGATCAATGTGTTCTATGGTCATATCAACTAGGGTTTCAGCCAAATCAACAGCATTAAGCACAAAATATCAAACCAACGGAAGAAAACTCAAAGACATCATAGATTAAGCTTAGGTGTCTATACAAAAGTGGGGATCCCTACATAGGTGTCCATACAAAAGTGGGGAACCCTCACCCACAACAAAGTCACTACTCCATAATTAGGGTTTCAAAACAGAAAGCAAAATGAAGAAACATGGAAAATGAGAAGAAATGCTCAAGATGGTCTTCAATGGTGGTCCTCTTCTTCTCCTAGCCTCCTTGATCTCCAAAATCCCTCCTTTTCCTCTCCCAAGTCAAGTCTCCCTCCAAAGTGTGTAGCCCCCCTTCTCTCTCCTCAAACTCCCCTTTTTGTGAAAGTCCCAAATTAGGTTTTCTCCTCAAAACACGGGCTTTTCCTTTTTGGGCCGATTTTGATTTCAGGCGGTCGCCCATTTTTCAGGCGGGTCGCTCATTTTCCTCTGACATGCGAAAAAGCGAGTGACCGCTCATAAAATGAGCGACCGCTCATAAAAGGAGCGACCGCTCACAAAACGGGCGACCGCCCATAAAATGGGCGGGTCCCTCGTTTTGTCTGAACTTCCCGAGCATTCTCGAATTCTTGTTCTTCCATGCCCGTTTCGTGAGGATTCATCGTGGAGTCTTCCTGCAAGAAAAAACAAGCAAAACAACCTACCCATGGCCATCTAACGTCCTATGATGCCTAGAATGTGAGAAGAATTGTGATGAATGACGTTATAAAACCGGTGAAAAACCCGTGTGATTAAATCTCCCAGACTTGAGGTTTGCTCGTCCTCGAGTAAATGTGCAGTTATAAAACTATCCAAGGGGTGATAAGATACAGTCGGAGAACAAATGGGGGTTTTGAGTGGATTGGTTGTACGGGTTAAAGTCGTTGCGAATGAAATCGAGTTTGGTATACTCTATCTTTTCCAATACTCGAGCGAAATCTTACCAATGGGATTTTCATTGCTTCCTGTGCTCTAGGATGAAATAGTTCCTACTTGCCGAGCATGTCTCCTAAACACATCCCAAATGAGAACCCTAAAAGTCACTTAGCCTATAAAATGTTTTCTCTTGCCCCATATCTTTCCTTTTTATTCTTGTTTTTGTGTTCTTTTTCTTTTTCTTTCTTTCTCCCTTTTTTTTCATATGATGCAATCCCGGGCTTCTAGGACGTTGGAATTTGACGAGTTCACTCTTTTTTTTTTCTTTTGTGTCCTTGTCCCACAACTTAGACCCGAGCCTTCATTTTCGACGCACTCATGTCCCCGAATGATTTTCATTAACGAGATGATGACAGAGGAGTGTCGGGATGCATCGTATTTTCTAGGGCTTGTTGCTTCCTATAGGCTTTCTAACTTTGGGGTCAGAGGGGGGGTTTTAGGGGGACCTATAGGCTTCCTAACTTAGGGATCAGAGGGTGGTTTTTAGGGAGACGTTTCGCGGTTGGTTCATAATCTCTACTCCATCTAGACTTTAGGAGACAAAATCATCCCACGTGATATTCATTCGCTCTAGGATTGGATCAGCTATTTTTACCTTGCTCGACAATCCATTCAACCCTTTAGATCAATCTAAACTTAGCTCCTATAACCTTTCCAAGCCAATCCTTACTCTATGCCCAAAAAATGGGCGACCGCTCGTTCATTTTAAAGTTTACGCAGAAGAATCGAGCGGGTCGCCCAAAAAATGGGCGACCGCTCGATTCCCTTTTTTTCTCTTTCTGATGAGCTGGTCGCTCATAAAATGAGCGACCGCCCGCTTCCCCTGCTTTTCGACGCAACACAGATCTTTCCTCGCGTTCGTGTTGTATTTGATCAAAGAGGTTGTTACGAGGGGATTTTGGAGGTTTGATTAAGAAAAGAGAAAAGAAACAAAGAAGGTGAAGAATGTACATCCCGGTATGAACCGGGTTGCTAGTTAAGGTCGTAGCTAGACCGAAATGCGGTACAATCAATTAAAGAGAGGGAGAGTACAGAGGTACCTCCTTCTGGTCTAATACTCCCTGGATTATATGGCTTGAGTCTTTGAGTGTTGACCATGAAAGTTCCGCCTTTTCCGTTGTCGAGTTCTACCGCTCCATGAGAGGTAACGTTCTTTTATGATGAACGGTCCCGACCACCTTGATTTCAGTTTTCCTGGAAAAAGTTTTAGTCGAGAATTAAATAAAAGAACGAGGTCACCTTGTTGTAAGTTTTGATTGAGGATGTGCCGGTCGTGCCACTTCTTGGCCCGCTCCTTGTAAATCCGCGCGTTTTCATATGCATCCAAGCGAATTTCCTCTAGGTGATGGAGCTCTAGCACTCGTTTTTCCGCTGCGGTTTTCCAGTAGTAATTCAACGCCTTAATCGCCCAATATGCCTTGTGTTCCAACTCAACCGGTAGGTGGCAAGATTTCCCATAAACGAGTTGAAATGGAGTCATCCCGATAGGCGTCTTGAATGTCGTTCTGTAGGCCCAAACCGCATCCTCAAGCTTCAAAGCCCAGTCCTTTCTTGACTTGGCCACTGTTTTCTCCAAAATTTGTTTGATCTCTCGGTTAGAGACTTCTACTTGACCGCTCGTTTGGGGATGGTAGGGAGTTGCTACTCTATGGTGAACACCATATTTAGTCAATATGCTCTGAATCACTCTATTAACAAAGTGTGCTCCTCCATCACTTATCACCACTCTTGGGACTCCAAACCGAGGAAATATGACTCTTTTGAACATCCGTGACACAGTGCTTGAATCATTCTTCGGACTAAGAAGTACCTCCACCCATTTTGTCACATAATCTACTGCCACAAGAATGTATAGGTTGCCGCAAGATGATGGAAACGGCCCCATAAAGTCTACTCCCCAGACGTCAAATGGTTCCACCTCCAATATAAAGTTCTGCGGCGCTTCATTTCTCCGCGAGATGTTACCCGTTCTTTGACAAGCATCGCATGAGCTTACAAAAGTGTGCACATCCTTGAACAATGTTGGCCAATAGAAACCCGATTGTAGGATCTTTGCGGCTGTCTTGGTCGAGGCAAAATGCTCTGCGTAATCCGATGCGTGGCAATGATGTATCACTTGCTTCACTTCTTCCTCCGGAATGCATCTTCGAAATAATCCGTCCTTACCTCTCTTAAACAAGAAAGGTTCATCCCAAAAGTAGTCTCTAACATCGTGGAAGAACTTTTTCTTCCCATTGTAGCTTAGCTCCGGGGGTACCACCTTGGCAACCAAATAGATGACATAATCTGCATACCAAGGAGTGACGTTCTTGATCTCCAAGGATAAGATGTGTTCTTCCCTTAGTGAATCGTCGATTGGTATAGCTTCAGTATTTCCAATCTAGATAGATGATCCGCTACTGTGTTCTCCGTTCCTTTCCTATCGCGGATCTCTAGATCAAACTCTTGCAGAAGCAACACCCATCGAATCAACCTTGGTTTAGCATCCTTCTTCGTGAGCAAGTACCTCAAGGCGGCGTGATCCGTGTATACGATCACTTTAGAAGCCAGCAAGTATGATCTAAATTTCTCGAAGGCAAACACTACAGCAAGGAGCTCTTTCTCTGTGGTGGAGTAATTCATTTGAGCGTCATCGAGCGTTCGACTTGCGTAGTATACGGCGTAATGCTTCCCATCTTTCTTTTGTCCCAATACGGCCCCAACCGCGAAGTCGCTAGCATCACACATTAACTTAAAAGGAACACTCCAATCCGGGGGTTGAATGATCGGAGGTGATACTAATGCCTTCTTTAATATACCAAATGCCTTGTGGCACTCCCCATTAAACTCAAATGGGACGTCCTTGCCCAAAAGCGCAGTCAATGGTCTCGCTATCTTCGAAAAATCTTTGATAAATCTCCTGTAAAATCCGACGTGACCCAAGAAACTTCGGATTCCTTTAACGTTAGTCGGTGGTGGTAGCTTCTCAATCACTTCCACTTTCGCTCTATCCACTTCTATCCCCTTGTCCGAAATCCGATGACCAAGTACAATGCCCTCTCGCACCATGAAGTGGCATTTCTCCCAATTCAAAACCAAGTTCGCCTTGAGGCACCTGTCTAACACTCGATGGAGATTGGTTAAACACGCATCAAAGGAGTGTCAATGGACGGAAAAATCGTCTATGAACACCTCCATAATATCTTCAATGACATCGGAGAAAATAGCCATCATGCATCTTTGAAAAGTTGCGGGTGCATTGCATAATCCAAATGGCATGCGTCTATATGCGAAAGTGCCGTAAGGGCATGTGAATGTTGTTTTCTCTTGGTCACTCGGATGGATAGGAATCTAAAAGAAACCGGAGTAACCATCGAGGAAACAAAAATAAGAATGCAGTGCAAGTCTTTCTAACATTTGGTCAATGAATGGAAGGGGGAAGTGATCCTTACGGTTGTTTGTGTTAAGTTTTCGATAATCGATGCACATTCTCCATCCCGTAACAGTTCTAGTCGGTATTAGTTCATTGTTTTCATTTGGAACGACCGTGATTCCTCCCTTCTTAGGCACGACTTGCACCGGGCTAACCCAAGGGCTATCCGAAATCGGGTAAATAATACCCGCATCTAACAACTTCAAAACCTCTTTCTTGACTACTTCTTTCATGTTCGGGTTTAGCCTACGCTGATGTTCGATTGACGATTTGGTATCATCCTCTAAATGTATGCGATGCATGCAAAGAGAGGGGCTAAGACCCTTGATGTCTCCTAGAGTGTAACCTAGGACTTCCCTATATTGCCTAAGCAACTTGGTGAGTTTTTCTACTTGATCCTCATCTAATGCATCATTAACGATAATGGGATAAGTAGAATTTGAACCAAGAAAGACATACCTAAGCCCTTGGGGTAAGGGCTTTAGTTCCACTTGTGGAGCATGTTCGGGGTCCCAATCAGTGTGTGATTTCTCTTTTGAACCTTGAAATGAGTCAAGAATGGTATGGGTGGTCGACAGGATGCTTCCGGGGTCCAAGTCTTCATCTCCAGTTGAAAATGAGCTGGTCGCCCATTTTT
This sequence comes from Tarenaya hassleriana, assembly GCF_000463585.1. NCBI lineage: Eukaryota > Viridiplantae > Streptophyta > Magnoliopsida > Brassicales > Cleomaceae > Tarenaya > Tarenaya hassleriana. The sequence goes on from NW_010966433.1 coordinate 30,057, forward strand.
CGGGCGGGTCGCTCGCTTCTACAGTGTCTGGATCATTTTCGCTCAGAGAAAACGGGCGGGTCGCCCATTTTGACAGGCGGTCGCTCGCTGCTACAGTGTCTTGATCGTTTTTGCTCAGACAATTCGAGCGTGTCGCCCGTTTTTTACACTGGGTCACCCATTTTTGGTCCCGGTCGCTCGCGTGAACAGTGTCATTGCTCAGACAAAATGAGCTGGTCGCCCATTTTTCGGGCGGGTCGCTCATTTTGTTCTGCACTTCAGCATCACGTCTTGAGAGTGGTCGGGTCGCCCATTTTTCTGGCGGGTCGCCCGTTTTTGCTGAAATTCCGTTTTCGGCTTCTTGACCGTCCAGTGCTCGTCTTATCTCTTCAATCTCCCCCCAATTGCTGTATAGACTTGCTTCTACGGCCATTAGTGACACTTCTAGCAGGTCTACTTCACGGAACTCTCCTATTACTTCTTCCGCCATCGCTTCAAGTATATCTGCATAGCATACCGTATCATTGGTCGAGGGTTGCTTCAAGTTCTGATCGAGTGTGAATTCGACTGTCTCATCCCCGATCTTCATCGTTAATCTTCCGGCTCGGACATGAACTACGGCATCCGCTGTGCTCAAGAATGGGCGGCCCAAAATAATTGGAACTTTAGAATCCTCATCCATGTCCAACACTACAAAATCCACTGGAGCATAGAATCCGCCAATCTTGAGGGGTATGTCTTCTAAAATCCCTGCTGGATACTTGATAGATCTGTCCGCTAGTTGTAAGGCCATCCTCGTGGGTTTTAAGTCGCCTATAAGCTTCTTGTAAATGGATAACGACATCAAACTCACACTAGCTTCGAGGTCGCATAGCGCCCTATCAATCTCAATGTTTCCCAACTTGCACGGTATAGAGAAGTTCCCCGGATCGGACATCTTCGGGGGAAGTTCATGCTTTGTGATGGCTGCGCTAATTTCGGTGCTCAATGCTACAGTCTCTTTTTCCACTACCCGCTTCTTCGTCAAAATATCTTTTAGGAACTTCGCATATGAGGGAATTTGGAGGAGTGCCTCATGGAAAGGCATCGTAATCTCCATCTTCTTCAGCATTTCCGCAAACTTTCCAAATTGGCTGTCCTCATTGAATTTCTTTAAGCGCGAAGGAAAAGGTATAGGGAGTACCTTAGGTGGAGGAGGAATGTAGATTGGTTCTCTCTCCTGTTCTTGCACTTTAGGAGTGTCTTCCTCTACAGATTTTTATTTTTCTTCTCTTGTTAGCCTTGGAGGTGTTATCTTCTCAACCATCGGAGGGATGACCTCCGGAAGTTGTTTGCCACTCCTTAGTTCCACTGCATTGATGTGCTCGCGAGGGTTCACCTCGTTCTTACCGGAAGCATGCCTTGCTGTCTTGATGAGGAGGAAGACGCAAGTTGGGCAACTTGATTGTCCAAGATCTTCAAATGAGCTTGTACTCCTTCCAATTGCTTCTTGAATGCAACTTGCTCATTTTCAATGCCCCCAATGGATACTCCTTGTGATTTTTGACTCTGGAGGATTTGAAATAACATATCCTTGATGTCCGGGTCTTGATCCTTGGGTTGCACTTGCTGTGGTCTATAGTTGGAATTCCCTTGATAACCTTGACTCCCTTGACCTTGTTGTTGATACTTTGATTGAAAACCCGGAGGTCCTTGGTTGTTCCGTTGGAAAGCGGGTTGAGGATTTAGCGCATTCGATGTGTTCTTGTAGGAGAAATTGGGATGATTTCTCAATTCCGGGTTGTATAGGTTGGATGGATGAGTGTATTGGTTTGGACCGACATAGTTGGCTTCTTCCGCTTCTTGATCAACCATGTACATACCCGGTTGAACTTGCGCTAAATTTTGATCCTCCACAGCAGCTACTTGTTTGGCATTGGCGAATTGGACTTTTATCTCAGCAAGGTCGTCCAACACTGCCTTAAGAGCTGCGTTCTCTCCCACATCACCCTTCACTGAGCTTCTCCTACTGAACTCGTTGGACGTATGGCTGCGTCCCTAGGCCAATTTTGCAATTGTCGCCTCTAGCTCTTGGAAAGGGATGTCATATGTGTCACCTCCACACGCTGCATCAATCCAAGACCGTGTATCATCCTTCAACCCATGGATAAAGATGGATAGAAGGTAGTCTCTTTCCATTCCATGGTGAGGGCACATTCTTTGATATTCCTTGAAGCGTTCCCACGCATCATGGAGATTCTCCCCATCCTCTTGCACAAAAGCATTAATCCGATTCCTCGCATGTTGAGTCTTGGTAGGGGAGTAGTATTGCATAAGGAATTGCTCTTCCATCTCACCCCATGTCGAGATAGAGTTTGGCTCAAAGTGTAGAGCCAATCTCTAGCTCTCTCCGTAAGCGAGTAGGGGAAGGTTTCAAGAACGACATCTTCAAGAGTAATCCCCGGTCCCTTCTTGATTGCCTTACATGTTGGTTTAGTGCTCCATGATGTACTGATTATGAGCTTTGTTCAGATACATTCGATGTATTGATACTTTCTATGTGGTTTTATGAGAGTATTTTATTCATTACATGTTCTTGCATGCTAGATCTGTTATGAAATCCATGTATCATTATGAATGATACTAAACTCCCTAGTCTTATGTCGTTATGGGAATAACGACATAATAAGACTAGTATGATGTGTGATTGATGATCACATAGATGATCATAGGTATTGGATACGATCACGATCACATCCTGTGTCTTTGGACACTGAGTCTTGCTAAGAGCCACGTCATGTCCCATTGGCAAGGCACCCCTAAATAAATTGG
>NW_010966433.1:33254-33909 GCF_000463585.1 Tarenaya hassleriana
CTTCAGTTTTTCCGAAATTAAACCGAATTAGGGTTAAATCACTTTATAAGAAAGAGATTAAAACCCTAATTCGAGAGAGAGAGTTTTGCAGCCGACTTTTGGTGTTCTTGGAGAGCTTTTGGTGAGATCCAAAAAGTTCAAGGAATTCAAAGTCTCGTTTTATCAAAGTGCACAAACCGAATAGAGATTCGAGTCCTAGCAGACAAGTTCCAATCGTTGGAATCCATCCCGAGGTGTGGATACGTGTAGAGGGCGAGGTAATCTTCCTGCCTTTCGTGATCGGACGAATTCTTCAGTTGATAGAGGCCCCGGATCGATTGAGGTAAGCGTTCTAACGTTTCTACGAATTCAATAGCAGCATGGTTCTAGGGTTTCATTAAATTTTTGTTTTACTTCCGCTGCGCAAACCCTAGAATCGATCTCTTAGGAATAGGATTCGCTCATGAGATCCCAGGAAATCCAACATTACAATTCATCTTGGGTTGCTCTGTTTTGATTTCGTAGAACCCGATCACGCACGTTTTAGGATTTGAATTGTTTGAATCCATGTTTGCTTTGATATCTATGCATGTTTGATGATTGAATCTAGTGTAGATTGCATGTTTCATATTGCATAGAGTGCAGGAGTTCGAATTTTGGGTGTACAGAAGAATTC
>NW_010966433.1:33919-39461 GCF_000463585.1 Tarenaya hassleriana
CATCCCATGTCGAGATAGAGTTTGGCTCGAGAGTGTAGAGCCAATCTCTAGCTCTCTCCGTAAGCGAGTAGGGGAAAGTCTCAAGGAACACGTCTTCAAGGGTAGTCCTCGGTCCCTTCTTGATTGCCTTGCAGTTCATCTTGAAGTTTGTAAGGTGGGCATTCGGGTCCTCGTTTGGTCTCCCACGGAAACTCATGTTGTTGAGCATTTGGATGCATTGCGGTAGGAGTTCAAGTTCTTCTAGTGGTCCCCGATTGATGCATGATAGTAACTGAGTATGCTTCGGTTGTGTGTACGTTCGAAGCGTTCTAGGGGCTGCTTGGGCTGGACTTCTTTGGGCATTGGCCCCTCTCAACAGCTCTTCGGCCATCTCGGGTTGTTCTCTTCGTGCGTTGTTCTCTCTCAGCATTTCTTCGGCCATACCCCATTGTCTTTGCTGTCTACAGGCGAAGCGTAGGATCCTTTCTATTTCGAGGTCGAAGACGAGTTGATCTCTACCGGTTGTGCTTCTTGTCATGCACCGGAAGAGCTGCACACCAAAGAGACAAAACGAACCGAAAGTGTTGTGAAACGGTTACGTCGCAAAGTAATCCAAGCAAATACCCAAGCAATGGTGATCTAGCAAAAATCTAGACTAACACGAAAACGCCTAGTCCCCGGCAACGGCGCCAAAAACTTGATGCGCACGCACCGAGTCTTATATTTAGTACCCGATTCGTACCACTATCCGCAAGTATACGGTAGTTGTAGTACCGGGGTCGAACACGAGGACTAGGATATATTAGTCTATCTCTAAGCTAGATTAGGTGGTCAAATAAAGGTGTGGTTTGTACTAGGTGTCGGAATACAAGAAAGCAAGTAAAATTAACGGTTTGTAAAACGATGATTTAAGGCGTTGTAGGTTCGGGATCCCTCAAGAATCGCATGGACGGTTAATGATGCTACAATGTCTATGGGTTATCCTCCATATGGGGGTTTCAAGCACTTCTTCTAGAGTTTGCCTCTCCCAAGCTTAAACTCACTACCTAGAGAATCGATTCACCCATCTCCCAATGATCTAAATGATCTCTAGATGCATTAGTGTACCCTATCATGAACCCTAAGCAAGCTAAGCCATCTTCCAATGTGAATAACTCACTCATTTGACATTTGGTTCCAAACATCATTCCCATATCCCTATGATCAATGTGTTCTAGAGTCATATCAATTAGGGTTTCAACCAAATCAATAGCATTAAGCAGAAAACATCAAACCCATGGAAGAAACTCAAAGACATCATAGATTAAACATAGGTGTCCATACAAAAGTGGGGATCCCTCACCCACAACAAAGTCACTACTCCATAACTAAGGTTTCAAAACAGAAAGCAAAATGAAAAAACATGGAAAAAGAGATGAAATGCTCAAGATGGTCTTCAATGGTGGTCCTCTTCTTCTCCTAGCCTCCTTGATCTCCAAAATCCCTCCTTTTCCTCTCCCAAGTCAAGTCTCCCTCCAAAGTGTGTAGCCCCTCGTGTTCGACCTCGTATTACGACGATCCTTATCCTTGCGGTAAGTTGTGAATCGGGTTATTGCTCAAGGTAACGTGCAAATGTTGCTCGGTCCGGAAAATATTCCAGACCGATCGTTCCAGAAGGCGGGTCGCTCATTTTTCTTCCGATCGCCCATTTTTCGGGCGGGTCGCTCATTTTCCTCCGACACGCGAAAAAGCGAGCGACCGCTCACAAAACGGGCGATCGCCCATAAAATGGGCGGGTCGCTCGTTTTGTCTGAGCTTCCCGAGCATTCTCGAATTCTTGTTCTTCCATGTCCGCTTCGTGAGGATTCATCGTGGAGTCTTCCTGCAAGGAAAAACAAGCAAAACAACCTACCCATGACCATCTAACGTCCTATGATGCCTAGAATGTGAGAAGAATTGTGATGAATGACGTTATAAAACCGGTGAAAAACCCGTGTGATCATCGAGCGACCGCTCGTTTAAATGGGCGGGCCGCCCATTTTTTCTGATCAAATTCTTGGGATGAATTTCGCTAATGGGCGACCGCTCGGAAAAATGAGCGGGCCGCCCATTTTTTTTGAGCTTTCCGGGTCTTCTCGATTCTGCTCCTTTTCCGTGCCTTGTGCGTGAATGTGCTCGTTTGATCATCCTGCGTGAAAAATGGAGAAAAGAATCCTACCCATGACCGCCTAACGTCCTATTATGCCTAAGGTATGTGCAAAGTGTGATGTAAGACGTTAGAAAAACCGGTGAAAATCCCGTGTGATCACTCATCCCATCCTTACCATCATGTCCAAGTCCGACTTGATGACCCAATTCAAGCTTAACCATATTTGAGCTATGAGAATCACGATTTCTCCATACTGCCTCACCAAGATAGTCAGGTACGCTCAGCTAGGGCATGACCCGTAACCATGACGATCGAGGCCTTAACAGTTGCTCTACTAATGGGCGGTAATTGCTTGAGATTGCAGGAGGCATATGTGGCTTGAACACTATGATACCTTGACTGAATTCAAGTCAGTTCAGTCAAGTTGTTCCGATCAACTCAGTTGAACTACTCTTAGTTCGATTGAATCGTTTGTGTACATAATCCTTTGGCCAAACAACACTTGCTTGCTTTAAATTATGTACCGAAACACTCTCATTGGTTAAACATTCACAATGTTCATCCAATGTGCATCAAAATCTCGGCTCAGACACTTGAAACGATGCAACAATTGCATCTAATAAAGTCTAATCAACTGATTATGTCCGAGTCAACACTTGACTCGGTCCGCGTCAGAAGCCGAAATCATCTACAGATCAATCTGAACCAAAACTTGACAACCGAACAACTTTTTGTACTGACTCTGTCCGAGTCAAAACTGGCTCGGTCCGAGTCAGAAGTCTGTGAGGCCGAATCTGTTCATTTTGGTTCGTTCTGACTCGGTCGAGTCAAGACTTGACTCTGTCCGAGTCAAAACTCTGATCTGTCGTTCTGACTCTGTCGAGTCAAAACTCTGACTCTGTCCAAGTCAAAACTCTGGGAGATCTCTCGTTCTAACTCAGTCGAGTCATCACTTGACTCTGGCCGAGTCAAAACTCTGGTAGACACTTTTTGGCAACGAGATCTAGGGTTTCACCCCGTTTCGATGCACCATCAAGCCGTCTTCGACCCCCAATCCCTCCCTCATTCAACAATCAAAATCATCAAACAAGCATAGATCTCATGTTTACATGCATTCTAACCATTAAAACCATGAAAAACATGCAAAGATCTATGGTCTACATGCATTCTAACAATTAAAATCATGCAAACCTGCAAAGATCTATTGTTTACATGCACTTTAACAATTAAAATCATGCGAACAAGCAACAGACACGACGATATATAGAGAACCATGCTCTGATACCACTGTTGGGTTCCCTGCGGGTTCCTAGCATGCGGTCTCATCGATCTAGGATTTGATTTCTAGGTTTCATGCAGCGGAAGAAAAGATCTAAACCTAGCCAAACGTCACACAAAACCAGAACAAGCAACAGACACGACGATATATAGAGAACCATGCTCTGATACCACTGTTGGGTTCCCTGCGGGTTCCTAGCATGCGGTCTCATCGATCTAGGATTTGATTTCTAGGTTTCATGCAGCGGAAGAAAAGATCTAAACCTAGCCAAACGTCACACAAAACCAATTATGCAATAACCCGAAAAAGACGTGTATATCACCGTGGGATTCGAATACTTACCTCGTTCTATCAAGATCTGGAAGTATCAATCGATCCAGGGTTTGTTTTAATCACCAAGAGTTGAAAGTACAACTCCTCTACACGTATCCACACCGACGGGACGGATTCCAAACGCTTTTGGAACTGATCTGCTAGGATCTATGAAGTGATTAGGGTTTCCGAGACTTGGGATCGAATCCCGAGAACTAGAACCTCAAAAGAATGATTTCTCTTGTGTTCTAGATCTGTCTAGGAGTTCAAAATAACTCTCTCTTAGTTGGGACGGCGTCCCATAATCCTTACATTAAGTTCTAAACCCTAATCCTTGTAAAAAGGAAACTTTTCCGAGATCTGACTCGGTCCGAGTCAAAATTTTGACTCGATCGAGTCAGAACGAATCAGCCCAAGTCCATCATCAACTTTTGACTCAGTCCATTTAGAGTTGACTCTGTCCGAGTCAAAACATCAGCCAAGCCCAAAACACTTTCTGGGCTTCGACTCGCATGGAACTGACTCGGTCCGAATCAAATACTGACTCGGTCTGAGTCAGAAGGCTTAAACTGTCCCGACACTCTGATTTGATCTGAAATCTGTTGTTCGACCAAATCCAAGTCTTCCTTTCCAATACTTCACATATAAGTCCATCCCTAATGGTGTATGACCCTAGAGGCCCATTCGCAGTGGCAGCAGCCTCGAGGACCATTCCCGATCTACAAGTCATGGTTAGTCTCTAGCAAGACGCCATGACCACCCACGTTGAATTGAGTTAGAGGGGATCTAACCAAGGCAGTAACAACTCGAGTTCTGATCCTTTGTCTCACGATATCATATGTTGAACAAGGGCATGGTGTGAGCCACCCTTCCAGTTCAACCGCTTACTCATCTTGGCAAATCAACTGATAAAATAGATGTACATTCATCTATAGCGTGGCCACGCATTTTTCATAGTCTGAATTCCACAAGAGGGCCTAGCGATATCTCTCCTGTTAAGGAGATGACAAGTCTCATATTGCATGTCTACTATCTCCATACGATTCGTGAACGTATCTAATCAACGCCGTTATAATCATCCGGTTAAAGACGACGTTTGACGCAGTCAAAATATGCCACTCCTCATATCAGATACTCTAGACATCTCAGGTCTAAGGATCCAAGAACGAACAGCTGTATGAGATTCAAGTCAGGACTCTTTCCATGTGACAATCTCATGCGGGTCAACCAGTCACTCGTTCACAACAGTACCCATGATTGTGATATGCATCCAATGCATCGATCACACCTCATGCTAGTCTTAATTAATCATTGTTCCCACAATGATAACTGACCAGGGTGTTTAGAATCATTCTATAATGATTCAAGGATATCTACCGAAATATAACAAACATGCCAATCATATCACGGAAAAAGTAATGCATTCATAATCAATGAATCAATACAAAGTCAAAATGTCATATCACGGATCATCCTAGAGCATTACAACCAACAGGAACGTCATTCCCTATAAGGAGAATGTCATCCACGTACAGCACTAGAAATACAACTGTGCTCCCACTGTCCTTCTTGTAAACACAAAGTGAAATCGCCTGACTGTGTTTAGATCTTTGGTGTGACCGGGGTTCCTTAGCTTGCGCAATCGCACCATTGTTGTCACTGTACAACTCAATGGGATCTGCAATGCTAGGAATAATGCCCAGGTCTCTCACGAATTTCCTGATCCAAACAGCTTCCTTAGCTGCATCCGATGCTGCTATGTACTCGGCTTCCGTAGTTGAATCTGCCACGGTTGGCTGTTTGGAACTCTTCCAACTAATAGCCCCACCGTTCAAGCAGAAAAC
>NW_010966433.1:39617-52859 GCF_000463585.1 Tarenaya hassleriana
CAATCCGCCATACACTAAGAACAAATCCTTAGTCCTTCTCAAGTACTTGAGGATGTTCTTGACCGCAATCGAGTGAGCCTCACCTGGTGTAGACTGATATCTACTAGTCATGCTCAATGCATATGATACATCCGGACGAGTACACAACATGGAATACATGATGGATCCAATTGCTGAGGCATATGGAATCCTACTCATGCGCTCTTGATCATCCTGTGTCTTTGGACACTGAGTCTTGCTAAGAGCTACGTCATGTCCCATTGGCAAGGCACCCCTCTTGGAGCCTTGCATCTTGAACCGACTCAAGACCTTGTCAATGTATGTACTATGACTTAGGCCAAGAAGCCTTCTCGATCTATCTCCATAGATCTTGATACCTAGAATGTCGGCGGTTTCTCCTAAGTCTTTCATCGAAAAGACTGATCCTAGCCAGGATTTTACTCCTTGCAAAGTAGGAACATCATTTCCGATGAGCAATATATAATCTACATAAAGCACAAGGAAAACCAATGCGCTCCCACTGACGTTCTTTTAAAAGCATGGCTCATCTTCGTTTTGTAGGAAGCCAAACGTTTTGACTACCTCGTCAAATAGAAGATTCCAGCTCCTCGAAGCCTTCTTCAGTCCATAAATGGATCTCTCAAGCTTGCACACCTTTCTCGGACTCTTAGGATGGACAAAACCCTCGGGTTGTGTCATGTCCACATCCTCGAGCAGATTCCCGTTAAGGAATGCGGTCTTGACGTCAATCTGCCATATCTCGTAGTCATAATACGCAGCTATGTCCAGCAGAATCCGTATGGATTTAAGCATCACGACTGGTGAAAAGGTTTCATCATAGTCTATACCATGAATCTGCCGAAAACCTTTCGCGACGAGTCGTGCCTTATAGGTATGCACGATGCCATCCATGTCGGTTTTCTTCTTGAAAACCCACTTACATCCAATGGTCTTAATACCATCGAATGAGTCGACCAAAGTCCATACTTTGTTGTCGTACATGGACTGCATCTCAGACTCCATGGCCTGGTGCCATTTCTCGGAATCGGAACTCGCCACAGCCTCTGAATACGACGTAGGCTCGTCATGTTCTAACAACATGAGTTCATCATTTCCAGTCACAAGAAAAACATATCTTGTAGGCTCTTGGCGAATTCTACCAGATCTCCGAGGTTCACTAGGAGGTGCTGTCTCAACAACTTGTGACACAGGTTGAACCGATTCGCCCTGTTCACTCGGTTCCTCGACTATTTGCGGTTCTCGAACTTCTTCGAGATCTATTCTACTCCCACTAACTCTCTTGGAGACGAACTCTCTCTCCAAGAAAGATCCATTCCGAGCAACAAACACTTTGTTCTCAGATGGGTTGTAGAACCAGTACCCTTTAGTTTCCTTAGGGTAACCCACAAATATGCATTTATCAGACTTGGCGGATAGCTTATCAGAAGCCAAACGTTTCACGTAAACGTCGCATCCCCAAATCTTCATGAATGCTAACCTGGGACGCTTCCCAGTCCATATCTCATATGGTGTCTTATGGACCGACTTTGTTGGACAATTGTTCAGTATAAGCGCTGCCGTTTCCAAGGCATAACCCCAAAAGGATTTAGGAAGATCTACCTGACTCATCATAGACCGTACCTATCTAATAGGGTGCGGTTCCTCCTCTTAGATACGCCATTCCACTGTGGCGTTCCAGGTGGAGTCAGCTGTGAGACAATCCCACAATTTGCCATATAGTCAGTGAACTCTTGGCTCATATACTCGCCACTTCGATCAGATCGAAGCAACTTGATCGTCTTGCCAAGTTGGTTCTGCATCTCGTTTCTGAAAGTCTTGAACAATTCAAGCGTTTTGTTGGATTCCCTGCGGGTTTCTAGCATGTGATCTCATCGATCTAGGGTTTGGTTTCTAGGTTTCATGCAGCGGAAGAAAAGATCTAAACCTAGTCAAATGTCACACAAAACCAATTGAGCAATAACCCGAAAGAACGTGTATATCACCGTGGGATTCGAATACTTACCTCGTTTCTATCAAGATCTGGAAGTATCAATTGATGCAGGGCCCATTTTAATCACCAAGAGTTGAAAGCACAACTCCTCTACACGTATCCACACCGGCGGGATGAATTCCAACACTTTGGAACGTATCTGCTAGGATTTGTGAAGAGAAAACGATGTCCTAGACTTGGAATCGATATTTCGGTGTTTAGAACTCAAGAGAAAGCTTCTCAAAGCTCTGGGAAGTGTCTAGGATGTCTGAGGATGATTGCCTAGGGTTTGTGGCGGCTCCCCTCAGTAATTAGGATTGCCCAAAACCCTAAAACGCGAAAAAAGAAATTATCCCGTAAGCTGGACCGTCCGGTCTAGGTCTAGACCGGACGGTCTGACCTTCTACGCGGAACGGACGTTCCGTTTTTCCTCTAGAACAGACGGTGTTGATGCCTAGACCGTCCGGTCCAGGTCTGGCCATCTGAAACTCTTCCAGATCGTTCCGTCGTTCCTTTCTCGCGTTGTTCTCTTCACGTGTGATCCATCCCTAATGGTGTGTGACCCTGTAGGCCCATTCGAAGTCGTTCCTTTCTCGCGTTGTTCTCTTCACGTGTGATCCATCCCTAATGGTGTGTGACCCTGTAGGTCCTCGAGAACCATTCCCGATCTACAAGTCATGGTTAGCCTCTAGCAAGACGCCATGACCACCCACCTAGAATAGAGTCAGAGGTGATCTAACAAAGACATTCATAGTTCGAGTTCTGATCCTTTGTCTCACGATGTCATAGGTTGAACAAGGGCATGGTGTGAGCCACCCTTCAAGTTCAACCGCTTACTCGTCTAGGCAAATTGACTGATAAAATAGATGCAACTTCATCTATAGCGTGGCCACGCATTTTTACAGTCCGATTTCCACGAGGGGCCCAGCGACATCTCTCTTGCTTAGGAGGTGACAAGTCCCGTATTGCATGTCTACTATCTGCATATGATTCGTGAACGTATCTGAGCAACGCCGTTATGATCTCTGGTTAAAGACGACGTTTGACGCAGTCAAGACACGCCACTCCTCATGTCAGATACTCTAGACATCTCAGGTCTGAGGATCCAAGAACGAACCGCTGTATGAGATTCAAGTCATGACTCATGTCCATATGACAATCTCATGCGGGTCATCCAGCCACTCGTTCCAAACGAGTAACCATGATTGTGATTTGCATCCAATGCATATAATCATCATCATCAATCATACATCATGCTGGTCTTAATTCATCACTGTTCCCACAATGACAACTGACCAGGGAGTTTAGAATCATCTGCAATGATTCATGGATATATACCGAAACATAACAAACATGCCAATCATATCATGGGAAAAGTAATGCATTCATAAACCAATGAATCAATACGTAGTCTAAATGTCATATCACGGATCATCGTAGAGCATTACAACCAACACGTTTCAGACTTATGCCTCATCAAGTAGATATAACCGTACCTACTGAAATCATCAGTAAACGTAACAAAGTACAGATAATCTCCTCTAGCGGGCGAGCTCGTAGGACCGCATACATTACTATGTATGAGTTCTAGCAACTCTGTAGCCCGTTCTCCTTTTCTAGAAAAAGGAGATTTTGTCATCTTGCCCATCAAATAAGAATCGCATGATTCAATCGACTCATAATCGAAAGAATCAAGAAGTCCATCAGAATGAAGCTTCACAATGCGTTTCTCGTTGATGTGGCCACGTCGACAATGCCAGAGATAGGTCGGGTTTAAGTCATTCGGCTTAAACTGCGTGGTACTAACGTTATAGATCGACCTGTATCTAGATGGTTCATCTTCCAAAACATAAGGGCCATTAAACTGGTAACCCTTACCATAGAACAAATCGTCTCTATAAATGGACAGACATTTGTTCTCAATAACAAATCTGAAACCATCCGAGTCTAAACATGAAATCGATATAATGTTCCTGCTGATGGCAGGTACAAAATAACAATCATTCAACTCCAATACAAGGCAAGAAGGTAAAGTAAGATCGTAAATGTCGACGGTCAATGCAGCAACATTTGCTCCATTCCCGATGCGGAGATCCACTTCTCCCTTCGCCAAATGTCTACTTCCCCGCACATCCGGTATCCAATACCCATGATGTAGAACTAAACAGGTTAGCCTCTATAATGAAGATACCAGAAGTTGAAGCTTCTGCAAGCTTCTTCTTCCTCTGATCTTCCAGGTAGAGTCTGCAATTTTCTATACCAATGCCCAACAGCATAGCAGAAATAACACTCTTCCTTCTTGGGTTTAGGCTTAGGCTTAGTGACAACACTTGTCACTTTCCTCTTGCCCTTACCTTTGAAACGCTTCCTTTTGCTGGAACTCTTTCCAACAACCACCATATCATTCTTCCATTGGCTCCCAACTTTCTCTTGGAATGACACATTCAACTGATCAATCATCAATGAATTGTTCATGTCATCTAGTTGCTCACGCAATTCCAAAGACATTTTTTCCAAGCATCAACCTGGACACGTCCAGATCATCATCCTCATGCTTCCAATAAGCATCAATGATCGATCCAGAAGCCATGGTCAGAGGCTTATCCTTCATAAGGATAGATCGCATGGTGAGATTAACCAGGTTCCTGCAACAGATATGTACTACAGAAAAAGACAAATAAACAGATATAAGAAATGCAAGTCACTTAGTACACATACTAACACAAATAATAGATGCAATATGACAGGCTCCCACTAAGAAAAACACCCTCAATGAGTTTCTAAGTGAGCTAGGATCCATATTTCACATGTTTTTGAGTCATCTAGGGCATGACGCTCAAAACCATGCTATTTAGGTAGACAACGCATTGTCAATCATATCATATATGATTCCTAGATGAGTATGGGATAGTGATACGCTATCACTGCATGTTCCTCATCCCATCCTTACCATCAGGTCCAAGTCCGACTTGATAACCCAATTCAAGCTCAACCATATTCAAGCTATGAGAATCACGATTTCGGTACGCTCAGCTAGGGCATGACCCCTAACAATGACGATCGAGGCCTTGACAGCTGCTCTACTAATGGGCGGTAATAGCTTGAGATTAATCATGAGGAAAAAGACAAAATTTCGGACTTGAGAAGTGTCTGAGGTCCAGTCCGGAGCTGACCAAAATCTGGTCTGCCGGACTGACCTTGGTCAGCTTCTCTGGTCCGCCGATCTGTCCGTTTTGAGAAAACTTCTGAGCTTGATTAGGGGCTGACCAACTCTTGGTCAGCTCCGGACCAACTCAGTCTTCTTCTCCTACTCCGAGCTGACCTGGAATCGGACTCAGTTCAAAACTGTGCTTGGTCTGGGGCTGAGCAAACTTGGTCAGCTCCGGACCAACTTAGTCCGCCTCTCCTTGGTCAGTCTGCGATGCGTCTCGGACCTATGTTGTCTTTGCTCGGTCAGCCGCACCAACTTTTGGTCCGGAGCTGACCAGCGAAGATTTTGGTTCTTCTGACCAAACACGTGGTCCGGAATCTGATCTGACTGTTGGTCCGGCTGACCAACTCTTGGTCCGGCTGACCGCAGACAGATCAGATTCGGGACAAATTTTTCGGGCTTCGAAAATTAGGGTTTCGCCCTGGTTTCGTCGCACCGTTAACCCGTCCCAGACTCCATACCATCCATGCATCATTTAACAATCACAAATATCATTAAACATGCATAGATTCAATGATTACATGCAATTTAACGTTTAAATCCACTACTAGAAAACAACAAAAAGGTGACGCAACTTTTGCGTCACCCTTTTATATTTTTGCGTCACCTTTTGAAAAAGGTGACGCAATAGTGACGCAACCAAAAGCGTCACCATTCATACCGTCACCAATTCAGATTTCGTCACCAAGCGTCACCAAAGGGTGACGCAATAGTGACTCAATTTTTGCGTCACTATTTAGTGACTCAAAAAGCTGACGCAATTATTGCGTCACTAAAACGTATTTTGGATCCAAAAATAATTTTTTTTAATCCCGAATCTAATCCTATACCCTATTTCCGACCTCTAACCTCCAACCGCGATCTTAAGCCGAATCGGAAACTCTGAGATTGAATCCTCGAAATCCACTTCCCAGGAGGTCACCCATCCTTCCACTGCTCCAGCTCAAGCACGCTTAACTTTAGAGTTCCAATTGACAACCAACCAACTGATCCAAGTTAAACTTCTGATATATTACTACATTAATACATATACATATACAAATATTTATACTTACAAATATATATATATACGTATATATTTGTACGTATATATACATACATAAAATATATATTTATATACATAACATATGTTTGTATGTATAAATATATGTAAAATACACATTTATATATAAAATACTCGTATATTTGTATATACAAATACACATATATATAATATATACGTATATATAAAATTTATGTTTTATATATATTCGTATATTTATACATACAAATACATATATATATATAATATACGTATATATAAAATTTATATTTATATGGAAATATTTGTATATTTATACGTACAAATACACATATATATATACGTATATATAAAATATATACTTATATATAAATATTTGTATGTTTATACGTATAAATAATAAAATACAGATATAGTGACGCAATTGCGTCACTAAAAGGTGACGCAACTATTTGCGTCACTCTTGCGTCACCTTCTTTCGTGACGCAAATTTTGCGTTATTTTTTGCGTCACCGTTTAGTGACGCAACTATTTGCGTCACTATTGCGTCACTATTTAGTGACGCTTTAGTGACGAAAATATTGCGTCACTATTTGCGTCACTTTTGCGTCACCATTTTAGTGACGCAAATTTTGCGTCACCTTTTGCGTCACCTTTTGCGTCACCTTTTCCGTGTTTTCTAGTAGTGATCATGCAATCATACAACAAGCACGGCGATATACAGAGAACCAGACTCTGATACCACTGTTGGGTAATCTACGGGTTCCTAGCATGCAATCAAATCGATCTAGAGTTTGGTTTACTAGGTTTCATGCAGTGGAAGAACGATCTAAACCTAGTCAAACGTAACACGCAACCAAACTTACAAAACCCGAAAGATCGTGTATATCACCAAGGGAATCATTACTTACCTCGTTCTCGATGAAGTTTGAAGCAAAGTTCGATCTGGGGCCTACTCTAAATCACCTAGGACTGAAGCTACAGTCCCTCTACACGTATCCACACAGACGTGAAGGATTCCAAAACGATTTGGAACGAATCTGCTAGGATTAGTGAAGAAAAGCATAACTCAAGAGACGAGATCCAATCCCGGGACAATAGAAATCGAAGAGAACAAGTTCTCTAGGGTTCTAGAATGTTTCTCTGAGTTTTAGAGCGGTCTTAATTAAGTTTGGACGAAATTCCAAACTTAAATAAGCTTAGAAAACCCTAAATCCGAATTTTGGAAAATTTCCAGATCACGGTCCACCGGACCAGGAGCTTGGTCCGGCGGACCAAGCTTAGTCCGAGCCCTCGGACCGCCTGACTTGAAGGCTTGGTCCGGCTGACCAAGTTTTAATCAGCTCCGGACCAAGTTCCTTCTTCGTCAGCTCAGTCCGACTCAACTTTTCTCGGTCCGCCTGACCCAGCGTCTGGTCCGAGGCTGACCAACTCTTGGTCAGCCAGACCAGACCTGGACAGATAACCTCGTACCGAGCTTTCAGACCACCTGGACTGACCAAACTTGGTCCTGGGCTGGCCAAACTAGGTTAGCTCCGGACCAACACACTGAAAACTCCTTTTCATGCTCGTTTTGGTCAAATCTCGTTTCCATTCTTCGAATTCTTCACGTATAAGTCCATCTCTACTGGTGTGTGACCCTGTAGACCAATTCTAAGTGGTAGTGACTTCGGAACCTTTTCCGAACCACAAGTCATAGTTAGCCTCTTGCAAGACGCCATGACTACCCAAATAGAATTGAAATAGAGTTGATCTAACCAAGACATTAACAGCTCGAATTATGATCCTTTGTCTCACGATATCATAAGTTGAACAAGGGCATTGTTTGAGCCACCCTTCAAGTTCAACCGCTTTCTCGCCTTGGCAAATCGACTAATAAAATAGATGCAACTTCATCTATAGCGTGGCCACGCGTTTTTCATAGTCCGATTTCCACGAGAGGGCCCAACGATATCTCTCCTGGTAAGGAGGTGACAAGTCCCATATTGCATGTATACTATCTCCATATGATTCGTGAACGTATCTGATCAACGCCGTTATAATCATCCGGTTAAAGACGACGTTCGACGCAGTAAAGACATACCACTCCTCATATCAGATACTTCAGACATCTCAGGTCTGAGGATCCAAGAACGAACCGATGTATGAGATTCAAGTCATGACTCTGTCCATGTGACAATGCGAGTCAACTAGTCACTCGTTTACAACGAGTACCCATGATTGTGATATGCATCCAATGCATCGATCACACCTCATGCTAGTCTTAATTCA
Organism: Tarenaya hassleriana; assembly: GCF_000463585.1. NCBI lineage: Eukaryota > Viridiplantae > Streptophyta > Magnoliopsida > Brassicales > Cleomaceae > Tarenaya > Tarenaya hassleriana. The sequence goes on from NW_010966433.1 coordinate 48,111, forward strand.
TCATTGTTCCCACAATGATAACTGACCAGGGTATTTAGAATCATTCTATAATGATTCAAGGATACCAAAATACAACAAACATGCCAATCGTATAACGGGAAAAGTAATGCATTCATAAAATCAAAGAATCAATACAAAGTCAAATGTCATATCACGGATCATCCTAGAGCATTATAACCAACAGTTCGATTGTCTGAAATAGACAACGTTCGTCTATAGTGCGGCCATAGATTTCTACAGTCTCGCTCACACGAGGGGCCCATCGATATCTCTCTCTTTTACGAGAGGTACAAATCCCATATTGACTATCTACAATCCAACACATGATTCGTTTCGTACCTGATACACGCCTTTATAGTCCTCCTGTTACGCACGACGTTTGACGTATTCAAAGCACGCAACTCCTAATGTTGGATTCCGTAGATATGTCAGGTCTTAGGATCCAATCATGGAACCGCCATATGAGATTCAAGTCATGACGCTAGTCCATGTGACAATCTCATGAGGGTCAATCCGGTATTCCGTTCTCCAACGAATACCTATGATTGTGATCGTATCCAATACCTATGATCATCTCTATGATCATCAATCACACATCATACTAGTCTTATTATATCATTATTCCCACAATGATATACGACTAGGGAGTTTACTATTGTTCATAACAATACATAGATTTTATAACATATTTTAAGTATGCAAAACATGTAATGAATAAAACACTAATCCATAAATCATAGAAAGCGTCAATACATCAAATGCATCAAAGTAAAGCTCGCAAACAATACATCGTAGAGCACTAAACCAACAATCTCGACGAAGAGAGAGGCTTCGTCAACGGATCACAATGTTGTCATCTGTCGACACTCTGCAAATGTGCACGTCTCCTCTGTCTATGATCTCCCTGATCAGGTGAAATCTTCTGAGTATGTGTTTGGATCGTTGATGGGATCTGGGTTCTTTCGCTTGTGCGATCGCTCCAGTGTTGTCACAATACAGAGAAATGGGGCTATCAGCACTATGAATGACACCCAAGTCGCCAACAAACTTCCTGATCCAAACAGCTTCCTTTGCTGCGTCCGACGCTGCAATATACTCAGCTTCTGTAGTAAAATCTGCAACGGTCGCTTGCTTGGAACTCTTCCAGCTAACAGCGCCTCCGTTCAAGCAGAAAACTAGCATCGGTGTAACCCCTTACAGCGAACTCGTCTTCCGACCCACCGTATGTTGGTTGTAATGTTCTACGATGATCCGTGACATGACATTTAGACTATGTATTGATTCATTTGTTTATGAATGCATTACTTTTCCCGTGATATGATTGGCATGTTTGTTATGTTTCGGTAGATATTCATGAATCATTGCAGATGATTCTAAACTCCCTGGCCAGTTGTCATTGTGGGAACAGTGATGAATTAAGACCAGCATGATGTGTGATTGATGATGATAATTATATGCATTGGATGCAAATCACAATCATGGGTACTCGTTTGGAACGAGTGACTGGGTGACCCGCATGACATTGTCATATAGACATGAGTCATGACTTGAATCTCATACAACGGTTCGTTCTTGGATCCTCAGACCTGAGATGTCTAGAGTATCTGATATGAGGAGTGGCGTGTCTTGACTGCGTCAAACGTCGTCTTTAACTGGATGATCATAACGGCATTGCTCAGATACGTTCACGAATCATATGCAGATAGTAGACATGCAATACGGGACTTGTCACATCCTTAACAGGAGAGATGTCGCTGGGTCCCTCGTGGAAATCGGACTGTGAAAATGCGTGGCCACGCTATAGATGAAGTTACATCTATTTTATCAGTCGATTTGCCTAGACGAGTAAGCGGTTGAACTTGACAGGTGGCTCATACCATGCCCTTGTTCAACATATGACATCGTGAGACAAAGGATCAGAACTCGAACTATTGCTGGCTTTGTTAGATCACCTCTAACTCTATTCTAGGTGGGTGGTCATGGGGTCTTGCTAGAGGCTAACTGTGACTTGTGGTTCGGGAAAGGGTTTCCGAATTGACTAGCACTTCGAATGGGCCTATAGAGTCACACACCATTAGGGATGGATCACAGTGAAGAGAACAATGCGAGAAAGGAACGACCGGAACGATGTCCGGTCCAGACCTGGACTGGATGGTCCAGCCGTTCTGGACCGTCCATTCCAGTGGAAAATGGACTGTCCGTTCCGCAAGGGCCAGACCATCCGGTCCAGACCTGGATCGGACGGTCCAGACGTCAAGACCGTCCGTTCTGCGAGGAAAGACGGAACGTCCGTTCCGCGGACCTAGACCGGACGGTCCGACTTACGGGATAATTTCCTTTTTCGCATTTTAGGGTTTTGGGCAATCCTAATTAATCAAGGGAGGCGCCACAAGCCCTAGGAAATCATCCTCAGACGTCCTAGACACTTCTTAGAGCTTTGGAGAAGCTTTCTCTTAAGTTCTAAAGATTGGAATATCGATTTCAAGTCAAGGACATCGTTTTTTCTTCACAAATCCTAGCAGATACGTTCCAAAGTGTTGGAATTCATCCCGCCGGTGTGGATACGTGTAGAGGAGTTGTGCTTTCAACTCTTGGTGATTAAAACATGCCTTGGATCGATTGATACTTCCAGATCTTGATAGAACGAGGTAAGTATTCGAATCCCACCGTGATATACACGTTCTTTCAAGTTATTGCACAATTCGTTTTGTGTGAGATTTGGCTAGGTTTAGATCTTTTTATTCCGCTGCATGAAACCTAGAAACCAAATCCTATATCGATGAGATCGCATGCTAGGAACCCGCAGGGAACCCAACAGTGGTATCAGAGCCTGATTCTCTATATATCGCCATGCCTGTTTCTTGTTTGCATGATTTTAATTGTTAAGATGCATGTAAACAATAGTTCTTTGCAGGTTTGCATGATTTTAATTGTTAGAATGCATGTAGACTATAGATCTTTGCATGTTTTTCATGGTTTTAATGGTTAGAATGCATGTAAACATGAGATCTATGCTTGTTTGATGATTTTGATTGTTGAATGATGCATGGATGGACGAGGTTTTTGGGAGACTTGACGGTGCATCGAAACGGGGATGAAAACCCTAGTTTTCGGGACTCGAAACCGAGATCCGAAGTCTGTCCGTCGCGTGGACCGACCGGTCTAGATGTAGACCGATCGGCCTACGCGTGGCGGCGATTATTCCTTTTTAGGTCAAATATGGTCAGACCGGTCGGTCCAACCAATATGGTCAGACCGACCGGTCCAAGGGTTGGACCGACCGGTCTGGATCGATGACCATAAGAGGATTTTCGGATCACATTTGTCAGACCGCCCATTCCGGTCTTCAGACCGATCGGTCCGGATCTGGTGGAACGTTCGGTCTTCGGGGTCGGTCTGCACTCGGTCTGAGAGACTGGACCGATCGGTCCAAAGGTTGGACCGACCGGTCTAGGACATTAGACCAGAGATCAGTCCGTTCGGTCCGAATGGATCCGGACCGATCGGTCCAAAGGTTGGACCGACCGGTCTGGGTCTCGGACCAAGACCGAACAACTCAGAACGGTCTGAGCTAGTCAGACTGATCTGTCCACAGGCTGGACCGGTCGGTCTGGACCTCAGACAATCCGGGATTCCAAAATTCAGGCTTTTGATCGAACAATCGTTGTGTCGGATCAATTATCAGAATTGGAATCAAAGCCTCACATAAGACCAAGCTCAATGACAAATCCAGAATTCAGAGTTTTGATTGTACAATCGCTGTCTCGAATCAAATATCTGAATTTGGATCTTGAGAGAGTTCTGATATCAAATCTAAGGCAAACAATTGTTGTTTGGCCAAGGGATTCTATACATAGATGACTCAATCGAACTAAGAGTAGTTCAACTGAGTTGATCAGAACAACTTGACTGGAATGACTTGAATTCAGTCAAGGTATCCTGGAGTTCAAGTCAAATGAAGCCTCATGTTTAATCTCAAGCTATTACCGCCCATTAGTAGAGCAGTTGTCAAGGCCTCGATCGTCATGGTTACGGGTCATGCCCTAGCTGAGCGTACCTGACTATCTTGGTGAGGTAGTATGGAGAAATCGTGATTCTCATAGTTCAAATATGGTTGAGCTTGAATTGGGTTATCAAGTCAGACTTGGACCTAATGGTAAGGATGGGATGAGGAACATGCAGTGATAGCGTATCACTATCCCATACTCATCTAGGAATCACATAGGATGTGATTGACAATGTGTTGTCTACCTAAATATCATGTCTTTGAGCGTCATGCCCTAGCTGACTCAAAAACATGTCAAATATGGATCCTAACTCACTTAGAAACTCATTGAGGGTGTTTTTCTTAGTGGGAGCCTGTCATATTGCATCTATTACCTATGTTAGTAAGTGTACTAAGCGACTTGCATATCTTCTGTCTGTTTGTTTGTCTTTTTCTGTAGTACATATCTGTTGCAGGAATCTGGTTAATCTCACCATGCGATCTATCCTTGACCACGGCTTCTGGATCGATCATTGATGCTTATTGGAAGCATGCGGATGATGATCTGGACGTGTTCAGCTTGATGCTTGGAAAGATGTCTTCAGAATTGCGTGAGCAATTAGATGACATGGACAATTCATTGATGGTTGATCAGTTGAATGTGTCATTCCAAGAGAAAGCTGACTTTACCTTCTTGCCTTATATTAGAGTTGCATGATTGTTATTTTGTACCTGCCATCAGCAGCTTCGGAACCTTTTCCGAA
>NW_010966433.1:52975-53747 GCF_000463585.1 Tarenaya hassleriana
GATACAGGTTGATCTATAATGTTAGTACCAAGCAGTTTAAGCCGAACGACTTAAACCCGACCTATCTCTGGCATTGTCGACTTGGCCATATCAACGAGAAACGCATTGCGAAGCTTCATTCTGTTGGACTTCTTGATTCTTTTGATTATGAGTCAATTGAATTATGCGATTCCTGTTTGATGGGCAAGATGACAAAATCTCCTTTTTCCAGAAAAGGAGAACGGGCTTTGCTAGAACTCATACATAGTGATGCATGCGGTCGTATGAGCTCGCCCGCTAGTGGAGGTTATCTGTACTTTATTACGTTTACTGATGATTTCAGTAGGTACGGTTATGTCTACTGGATGAGACATAAGTCTGAAACGCTTGAATTGTTCAAGACCTTCAGAAACGAAGTGCAGAACCAACTTGGCAAGAGGATCAAGTTGCTTCGATCTGATCGAGGTGGCGAGTATATGAGCCAAGAGTTCACTGACTATCTGGCAGATTGTGGGATTGTCTCACAATTGACTCCACCTGGAATGCCACAGTGGAATGGCGTGTCTGAGAGGAGGAACCGGACCCTATTAGATATGGTACGGTCTATGATGAGTCAGGTCGATCTTCCTAAATCCTTTTGGGGTTACGCCTTGGAAACGGCAGCGCTTATACTGAACAATTGTCCAACAAAGTCGGTTCAGAAGACTCCATATGAGATATGGACTGGGAAGCGTCCCAGGTTAGCATTTATGAAGATTTGGGGATGCGACGTTTATGTGAAACGTCTGGCTTC
>NW_010966433.1:54111-57326 GCF_000463585.1 Tarenaya hassleriana
TTCTTGTGACTGGAAACGACGAACTCATGTTGTTAGAACATGACGAGCCTACTCGTATTCAGAGACTGTGGCAAGTTCCGATTCCGAGAAATGGCACCAGGCCATGGAGTCTGAGATGTAATCCATGTACGACAACAAAGTGTGGACTTTGGTCGATTCGTTCGATGGTATTAAGGCCATTGGATGCAAGTGGGTTTTCAAGACGAAAACTGACATGGATAGCATCGTGCATACCTATAAGGCACGACTCATCGCGAAAGGGTTTCGGCAGATTCATGGTATAGACTATGATGAAACCTTTTCACCAGTAACAACCGGGTGAACAGGTCGAATCGGTTCATCTTGTGTCACAAGTTGTTGAGACATCACCTCCTTGTGAACCTTGGAGATCTGGTAGAATTCGCCAAGAGCCTACAACATACGGATTTCTTGTGACTGGAAACGACGAACTCATGTTGTTAGAACATGACGAGCCTACGTCGTATTCAGTGGCTGGGGGGAGTTCCGATTCTGAGAAATGGCACCAGGCCATGGAGTCTGAGATGTAGTCCATGTACGACAACAAAGTATGGACTTTGGTCGACTCATTCGATGGTATTAAGACCATTGGATGTAAGTGGGTTTTCAAGAAGAAAACCGACATGGATGGCATCGTGCATACCTATAAGGCACGACTCGTCGCGAAAGGGTTTCGGCAGATTCATGGTATAGACTATGATGAAACTTTTTCACCAGTTGTGATGCTTAAATCTATACGGATTCTGCTGGCCATAGCTGCGTATTATGACTACGAGATATGGCAGATGGACGTTAAGACCGCATTCCTTAACGGGAATTTGTTCGATGATGTGTACATGACACAACCCGAGGGTTTTGTCGATCTTAAGAGTCCGAGGAAGGTGTGCAAGCTTGAGAGATCCATTTATGGATTGAAGCAGGCTTCGAGGAGCTGGAACCTTCGATTTGACGAGGCAGTCAAAACGTTTGGCTTCCTGCAAAACGAAGATGAGCCATGCGTTTACAAGAAGGTCAATGGGAGCGCAGTGGTCTTCCTTGTACTTTATGTGGATGATATATTGCTCATCGGAAATGACGTTCCTACTTTGCAAAGAGTAAAATCCTGGCTAGGATCGGTCTTTTCGATGAAGGACTTAGGAGAAGCCGCCTATATTCTAGGAATCAAAATCTATAGAGATAGATCGAGAAGGCTTCTTGGTCTAAGTCAGAGTACATAAATTGACAAGCTCTTGAATCGGTTCAAGATGCAAGACTCCAAGAGGGGTGCCTTGCCAATGGGACATGACGTGGCTCTTAGCAAGACTCAGTGTCCAAAGACACAGGATGAGCAAGAGCGCATGAGTAGGATTCCATATGCCTCGACAATTGGATCCATCATGTACGCCATGTTATGTACTCGTCCGGATGTATCATATGCATTGAGTATGACTAGTAGATATCAGTCTACACCAGGTGAGGCTCACTGGATTGCGGTCAAGAACATCCTTAAGTACTTGAGAAGGACTAAGGATTTGTTCTTGGTGTATGGCGGATTGGAAGACGAGCTCGCTATAAAGGGTTATACCGATGCTAGTTTCCAAACCGACAGAGATGACTTCAGATCGCAGTCAGGTTACGTTTTCTGCCTAAACGGTAGGGCTATCAGTTGAAAGAGTTCCAAACAGCCAACTGTTGCAGATTCGACTACAGAAGCCGAGTACATAGCAGCATCGGATGCAGCTAAAGAAGCTGTTTGGATCAGGAAATTTGTGGGAGACCTGGGGGTCATTCCTAGCATTGCAGATCCCATTGAGTTGTACTGTGACAACAATGGTATGATCGTACAAGCTAAGGAACCCCAGTCACACCAGAGATCCAAACACATACTCAGGCGATTTCACTTGATCAGAGAAATCATCGACAGAGGAGACGTGAAGATAAGCAGAGTGTCGACAGATGATAATATTACCGACCCATTGACGAAGCCTCTCCCTTCGTCAAAGCATGATGGTCATGTTATGGGTATGGGGATTAGATGCTTGTAGGATAGATCATAGAGCATAGTGGGAGATTGTTGGTTGTAATGCTCTAGGATGATCCATGATATGACATTTCACTTTGTATTGATTCATTGATTTATGAATGCATTACATCCCCGTTATATGATTGGCATGTTTGTTATATTGCGGTTATCCTTGAATCATCATAGAATGATTCTAAACACCCTGGTCAATTATCATTGTGGGAACAATGATGAATTAAGACCAGCATGATGTGTGATAGATGATTATGATCATATGCATTAGATGCAAATCACAATCATGGGTTCTCGTTTGGAACGAGTTACTGGATGACCCGCATGAGATTGTCACATGGACAGAGTCATGACTTGAATCTCATACAGCGGTCCGTTCTTGGATCCTCAGACCTGAGATGTCTAGAGTATCTGATATGAGGAGTGACGTGTCTTGACTGCGTCAAACGTCGTCTTTAACCGGATGATCATAACGGCATTGCTCAGATACGTTCACGAATCATATGCAGATAGTAGACATGCAATACGGGACTTGTCACCTCCTACGCAGGAGAGATGTCGCTGGGCCCCTCGTGGAAATCGGACTGTGAAAATGCGTGGCCACGCTATAGATGAATGTACATCTATATTATCAGTCGGTTTGCCTAGACGAGTAAGCGGTTGAACTTGAAGGGTGACTCATACCATGCCCTTGTTCAACATACGACATCGTGAGACAAAGGATCAGAACTCGAACTATTGCTGGCTTTGTTAGATCACCTCTAACTCTATTCTAGGGGGGTAGTCATGGCGTCTTGCTAGAGGCTAACCATGACTTGTGGTTCGGAAAAGGTTCCCGAAGCCACTGCCACTTCAAATGGGCCTACAGGGTCACACACCATTAGGGATGGATCACACGTGAAGAGAACAACGCGAGAAAAGAGCGACGAAGCGATCTGGAAGAGTTCCGCTGAGGAACGTTCGTTCCGCTGAGGAACGGACGAACCGTTCCGCAAATGCCAGACCGTCCGTTCCAGGTCTAGAATGGACGGTCCAGGCGTCAAGAACGTCCGTTCTACGTTATAAAACGGACCGTCCGTTCTGCGTAGAATCAGAACGTCCGTTCCAGGTCTGGAACGGACGGTCCGACTTACGGGCAGTTTTCGGTTTTCGCGTTTTAAGGGTTTTGGGCAATCCTAATTAA
>NW_010966433.1:62868-65574 GCF_000463585.1 Tarenaya hassleriana
CATTAGTAGAGCAATTGTCAAGGCCTCGATCGTCATGGTTACGGGTCATGCCCTAGCTGAGCGTGCCTGATTATCTTGGTGAGGCAGTATGGAGAAATCGTGATTCTCATAGCTCAAATATGGTTGAGCTTGAATTGGGTTATCAAGTCGGACTTGGACCTGATGGTAAGGATGGGATGAGGAACATGCAGTGATAGCGTATCACTATCCCATACTCATCTAGGAATCACATAGGATGTGATTGACAATGTGTTGTCTACCTAAATAGCATGGTTTTGAGCGTCATGCCCTAGCTGACTCAAAAGCATGTGAAATATGGATCCTAGCTCACTTGGAAACTCATTGAGGGTGTTTTTCTTAGTGGGAGCCTGTCATATTGCATCTATTATCTGTGTTAGTAAGTGTACTAAGTGACTTGCATATTTTCTGTCTGTTTGTCTGTCTTTTTCTGTAGAACATATCTGTTGCAGGAATCTGTTTTATCTCACCATGCGATCTATCCTTATGAAGGATAAGCCTCTGACCAAGGCTTCTGGATCGATCATTGATGCTTATTGGAAGCATGAGGATGATGATCTGGACTTGTCTAGCTTGATGCTTGGAAAGATGTCTTCGGAATTGCGTGAGCAATTAGATGACATGGACAATTCATTGATGGATGATCAGTTGAATATGTCATTCCAAGAGAAAGCTGGGAGCCAAGGGAAGAATGATATGGTGATTGTTGGAAAGAGTTCCAGCAAGAGGAAGCGTTCCAAAGGTAAGGGCAAAAGGAAATTGACAAGTGTTGTCACTAAGCCTAAGTCCAAACCCAAGAAGGAAGAGTGTTATTTCTGTCATGCCATTGGGCATTGGTACAGAAATTGCAGACTCTACCTGGAAGATCAGAGGAAGAAGAAGCTTGCAGAAGCTTCAATTTCCGGTATCTTCATTATAGAGGCCAACTTGTGTACTTCTTCTTCATGGGTATTAGATACCGGATGTGCCTCGCACATTTGTGCAAATGTGCAGGGACTGCGAGGAAGTAGACAATTGGCGAAGGGTGAAGTAGATCTCCGCGTCGGGAATGGAGCAAAAGTTGCTGCATTGATCGTCGGGACTTATGATCTGACTTTACCTTCTAGCCTTGTATTGGATTGTATGATTGTTATTTTGTACCTGCCATCAGTAGGAACATCATATCGATTTCATGCTTAGACTCAGATGGTTTCAGATTTGTTATTGAGAACAAATGTCTGTCCATTTATAGAGGCGATTTATTCTATGGTAAGGGTTACCAGTTTAATGGCCTTTATATTTTGGAAGATGAACCATCTGGATACAGGTCGATCTATAACGTAAGTACCAAGCGGTTTAAGCCGAACGACTTAAACCCGATCTATCTCTGGCATTGTCGACTTGGTCACATCAATGAGAAACGCATTGCGAAGCTTCATTCTGATGGACTTCTTGATTCTTTTGATTATGAATCAATCGAATCATGCGATTCCTGTTTGATGGGCAAGATGACAAAACCTCCTTTTACTAGAAAAGGAGAAAGGGCTACAGAGTTGTTAGAACTCATACATAGTGATGTATGCGGTCTTATGAGCTCTCCCGCTAGAGGAGGTTATCTGTACTTTGTTACGTTTACTGATGATTTCAGTAGGTACGGTTATGTCTACTTGATGAGACATAAGTCTGAAACGCTTGAATTGTTCAAGAATTTCAGAAACGAGGTACAGAACCAACTTGGCAAGAGGATCAAGTTGCTTCGATCTGATCGAGGTGGCGAGTATATGAGCCAAGAGTTCACTGACTATCTGGCAGATTGTGGGATTGTCTCACAATTGACTCCACCTGGAATGCCACAGTGGAATGGCGTGTCTGAGAGGAGGAACCGGACCCTATTGGATATGGTACGGTCTATGATGAGTCAGGTCGATCTTCATAAATCCTTCTGGGGATATGCTTTGGAAACAGCAGCGCTTATACTGAACAATTGTCCAACAAAGTCGGTTCAGAAGACTCCATATGAGATATGGACTGGGAAGCGTCCCAGGTTAGCATTTATGAAGATTTGGGGATGCGACGTTTACGTGAAACGTCTGGCTTCTGATAAGCTATCCGCCAAGTCTGATAAATGCATATTTGTGGGTTACCCTAAGGAAACTAAAGGGTACTGGTTCTACAACCCATCTGAGAACAAAGTGTTTGTTGCTCGGAATGGATCCTTCTTGGAGAGAGAGTTCGTCTCCAAGAGAGTTAGTGGGAGTAGAATAGATCTCGAAGAAGCTCGAGAACCACAAATAGTCGAAGAACCGAGTGAACAGGTCGAAATAGTTCAACCTGTGTCACAAGTTGTTGAGACAGCACCTCCTAGTGAACCTCGGAGATCTGGTAGAATCCGCCAAGAGCCTACAAGATACGGATTTCTTGTGACTGGAAACGACGAACTCATGTGGTTAGAACATGGCGAGCCTACGTCGTATTCAGAGGCTGTGGCGAGTTCCGATTCCGAGAAATGGCACCAGGCCATGGAGTCTGAGAGGCAATCCCAAGAGCCTACAAGATATGGATTTCTTGTGACTGGAAACGACGAACTCATGTTGTTAGAACATGACGAGCCTACGTCGTATTCAGTGGCTGTGGCGAGTTCCGATTCTGAGAAATGGCACCAGGCCATGGAGTCTGAGATGTAATCCATGTACGACAACAAAGTGTGGA
>NW_010966433.1:65718-66024 GCF_000463585.1 Tarenaya hassleriana
GAAGGTCAATGGGAGCGCAGTGGTCTTCCTTGTACTTTATGTGGATGATATATTGCTCATCGGAAATGACGTTCCTACTTTGCAAAGAGTAAAATCCTGGCTAGGATCGGTCTTTTTGATGAAGGACTTAAGAGAAGCCACCTATATTCTAGGAATCCAGATCTATAGAGATAGATCGAGAAGGCTTCTTGGTCTAAGTCATGATGAAGGACTTAAGAGAAGCCACCTATATTCTAGGAATCCAGATCTATAGAGATAGATCGAGAAGGCTTCTTGGTCTAAGTCAGAGTACATACATTGACAAGG
>NW_010966433.1:66408-73320 GCF_000463585.1 Tarenaya hassleriana
GCTCACTGGATTGCAGTCAAGAACATCCTTAAGTAGTTGAGAAGGACTAAGGATTTGTTCTTGGTGTATGGCGGATTGGAAGACGAGCTCGCTATAAGTGGTTATACCGATGCTAGTTTCCAAACCGACAGAGATGACTTCAGATCGCAGTCAGGTTACGTTTTCTGTCTAAACGGTGGGGCTATTAGTTGGAAGAGTTCCAAGCAGCCAACCGTTGCAGATTCGACTATAGAAGCCGAGTACATAGCTGCATCGGATGCAACTAAGGAAGCTGTTTGGATCAGGAAATTCGTGGGAGACCTGGGGGTCATTCCTAGCGTTGCAGATCCCATTGAGTTGTACTGTGACAACAATGGTGCGATCGCACAAGCTAAGGAACCGCGGTCACACCAGAGATCCAAACACATACTCAGGCGATTTCACTTGATCAGAGAAATCATCGACAGAGGAGACGTGAAGATAAGCAGAGTATCGACAGATGATAATATTGCCGACCCGCTGACGAAGCCTCTCCCTTCGTCAAAGCATGATGGTCATGTTATGGATATGGGGATTAGATGCTTGTAGGATAGATCATAGAGCATAGTGGGAGATTATTGGTTGTAATGCTCTACGATGATCCGTGATATGACATTTAGACTATGTATTGATTCATTGGTTTATGAATGCATTACTTTTCCCGTTATATGATTGGCATGTTTGTTATGTTTCGGTAGATATCCATGAATCATTGCAGATAATTCTAAACTCCCTGGTCAGTTGTCGTTGTGGGAACAGTGATGAATTAAGACCAGCATGATGTGTGATTGATGTGTTGGTTTAGTGCTCTATGATGTACTGTTTATGAGCTTTATTTAGATACATTTGATGTATTGATACTTTCTATGGTTCATGAAAGTATTTAATTCATTACATGTTCTTGCATACTAGATGTGTTATGAAATCTATGTATCATTATGAATGATACTTAACTCCTTAGTCTTGTGTCATTAAGGGAATGATGACATAATAAGACTAGTATGATGTGTAATTGATGATCATATAGATGATCATAAGTATTTGGATACGATCACAATCATAGGTATTCGTTGGAGAACGAGATACTGGATTGACCCGCATGAGATTGTCACATGGACTAGCGTCCTGACTTGAATCTCATGTGACGGTTCCATGACTAGATCCTAAGACCTGAGATATCTACGGAATCCAATATGAGGAGTTGCGTACTTTGATTACGGCAAACGTCCTGCGTAACAGGAGGACTATAAAGGCGTGTATCAGGTACGAAACGAATCATGTGTTGGATTGTAGATAGTCAAGACGGGATTTGTACCTCTCGTAAAAGAGAGAGATATCGCTGGGCCCCTCGTGTGAGCGAGATTATAGAAATGTGTGGCCGCACGATAGACGAACGTCGTCTATTTCATACAGTCGAACTCAATAAACGAGAAAGCAGTCGAATCAGATAAGGTGGCTTGTCCATGCCTTATATTCGACGTATGATATCGTGATACAAAAGGATCATCAACCGGAATCATCACTGGCATTCGTAAGATCACGAACAAACTCTATTCGAGATAGGTTGTCATAGTGTCTTGCTAGAGACCGCCTATGACTTGTATATCCGGAATAGAGATTTCGGGTTATACTGCTATATCGAATGAGCCTTTAGGGTCACACATGCAGGAAAGGACAAATGCACGAGAAAACGTCGAGAAATCTGGACAAGGGGTCCGGACCGTTCGGTCTAGGAGTGGACCGAACGGACCGGAGCATCTAGTCCGAACGGACCAAATTGTTGGCGAACGGACTAGAGAGTCTAGTCCGAACGGACCAAGTGTTGGACCGAACGGACTGACCCGTCGGTCCGAACGGACCTAGTTATGAGACTGGTTCGAATGGACCAAGTGTCCAGACCGAACGGACTACTAAGCAATCCGTTCGGTCTGGGTTTCAGATTTAATTTTAAAATCCGGATCTAGGGTTAATCACTTGAATAAGAGGAGATTAATAACCATAACACTATGGAACCGAAAAAGAGAACTTCTTCAGACCTTTTTGGAGAGTCTAGAGGATTGAAGAAGTGATAAAAATCTCGTTTTCTCAAAGCACATCATCGAATAGAAGATTCGAGTCCTAGCAGACAAGTTCCAAAGGTTGGAATCCATCCCAAGGTATGGATACGTGTAGAGGACAAGGTATTCTTCCTACCTACAGTGATCGGACGAACATATCAATTGATACAGACCCCGGATCGATTGAGGTAAGCGTTCTATCGTTTCTACAAGATCATGCATGATAGGTTTTAGGGTTTTATCAAAATTTTTGTTTTACATCTGCTGCACAAACCCTAGAACTGATCTCTTAGGAATATGATTCGCTTATGAGATCCCAGGAAAATCCAACAGTGGTATCAGTGTTGGTTTAGTGCTCTATTTAGATACATTTGATGTATTGATACTTTCTATGGTTTATGAGAGTATTTGATTCATTACATGTTCTTGCATACTAGATGTGTTATGAAATCCATGTATCATTATGAATGATACTTAGTTCCCTAGTCTTGTGTCATTATGGGAATGATGATATAATAAGACTAGTATGATGTGTGATTGATGATCATATGGATGATCATAGGTATTTGGATACGATCACAATCATAGGTATTCGTTGGAGAACGCAATACTGGATTGACCCGCATGAGATTATCACATGGACTAGTGTCATGACTTGAATCTCATATGACGGTTCCACGATTGGATCCTAAGACCTAAGATATCTACGGAATCCAACATGAGGAGTTCGTACTTTGATCACGTCAAACGTCCTGCGTAACAGGAGGACTATAAAGGCGTGTAACAGGTACGAAATGAATCATGGGTTGGATTGTAGATAGTCAAGACGGGATTTGTACCTCTCGTAAAAGAGAGAGATATCGCTGGGCCCCTCGTGTGAGCGAGACTGTAGAAATGTGTGGCCGCACTATAGACGAACATCGTCTATTTCAGACAGTCGAACTCAGTGAACGAGAAAGCAGTCGAATCAGATAAGGTGGCTTGTCCATGCCTTATATTCGACATATGATATCGTGATACAAAAGGATCATCAAACGGAATCATCGTTGGCGTTCGTAGGATCATGAACAAACTCTATTCGAGATAGGTAGTCATAGTGTCTTGCTAGAGACCGCCTATGACTTGTGTAACCGAAATAAGAGATTTCGTGTTATACTGCTATATCGGATGAGCCTACAGGGTCACACTCACAGGAAAGGACGAATGCGCGAGAAGAGACGAGAAATTCTCGATGGAGCGGAGGCTAGACCGTCCGGTCCAGAAGGTCTGGACCGATCGGTCCAGCTAACCCAGACCGATCGGTCTAGACGTAGACCGGTCGGTCCAGAGGTAACGTGTGAGGTCCGGAAATTGTTCCAAACCGATCGGTCCAGACGTTAAAAAGCTCCAGACCGATCGGTCCAGACGTCGGGATTTACTAAAATTGCTCTAATTAGGTTTTTAATGTGGGAAAACTTAGAAAAACGCCACCCAACTCTTTTGGCACGATTTTCAGACCCTAGGGAGAGGTTTGGAGAGTGAAAAACCTAAGAGAAAGATCCCTGAATCCTTTGCGCAAAGAAGAAAGCGTTCTTCAGTCCTAGTAGACAAGTTCTGTGACAACCCAGAGCACCGTAGGAGGGCAGGGAGTGATCGCCGGTGTAGAGGCACAGACAAGGGGCGGCTCCTGACGAGCTTTTGGGTAGGGGTACAGGGATGAATCGAACACACCGGAATGAGAGAGATCCGAGGGCTGTATAGGTATGGGACTATACGGTCTAAGATAACATAAAAGAATTAGTTGAGCTACTCATAGTAACAAGGTGCACCTACCTTTTTGGTTGACTATCACGAGAGAACTCCAAAGTTAAGCGTGCTGACTCTGGAGCAATCTCAGGATGGGTGACCTACTGAGAAGTGTCTCGGTATGCGTACGAGTGAGGACAAAACACGCTGAAAGGTCCCGGGTTGCTGTGTGGGGGCAGTTTCGACAATTCGTAGCGGCCTCGGGTCGTTACAGATGGTATCAGAGCCGATACTCTCCCAGTACGGTGTGGTTTGAGGACGAACCAGGCAGAAGCTGGTGGGCTTTTGACAACCCAGAGTACCGTAGGAGGGCGGGGAGTGATCGCCGGTGCAGAGGCACGGACAAGGGGCGGCTCCTGACGAGCTTCTGGGTAGGGGGTACAGGGATGAATCGAACACACCGGAATGAGAGAGATCCGAGGGCTGTATAGGTATGGGACTATACGGTCTAAGATAACATAAAAGAATTAGTTGAGCTACTCATAGTAACAAGGTGCACCTACCTTTTTGGTTGACTATCACGAGAGAACTCCAAAGTTAAGCGTGCTGACTCTGGAGCAATCTCAGGATGGGTGACCTACTGGGAAGTGTCTCGGTATGCGTGCGAGTGAGGACAAAACACGCTGAAAGGTCTCGGGTTGCTGTGTAGGGGCAGTTTCGACAATTCGTAGCGGCCTCAAGTCGTTACAAGTTCCAACCGTTGGAATCCTTTTCGCCGTGTGGATACGTGCAGAGGGCAAGGTATTCTTCCTGCCTACAGTGATCAGACGCGTTCTTCGATTGATACAGGCCCCGGATCGATTAAGGTAAGCGTTCTAACGTTTCTACATGATCATGCATGATAGGTTCTAGGGTTTCATTAAAATTATTGTTTTACATCCGCTGCGCAAACCCTAGAATCGATCTCTTAGGAATTAGATTCGCTCATGAGATCCCAGGAATCCCAACAGTGGTATCAGAGCCTGGTTGCTCTGCATTATTTTTGTTAGAACCCGATCACGCACGTTATAGGATTTGAATTGTTTGAATCCGTGTTTGCTTTCATATTATGCATGATTTGATTGTGGATCTAGAGTAGATTTTCTGTTCATTGTTGCATAGTGTGCAAGAGCTTCGATTTCTGAGTTCGTAGGTGAAAACGGGGTCGAATTCGGGTCTGAAACGGGGCAGAAACGACGAAAATGAGATCTGATCATGTTTTCGCCTGGACCGATCGGTCTGGTCCTCCGGACAGATCGGTCTAGGGTTTCGCAAGTCGGTTGGACCGACAGGTCTTGACTGAATGGTTTGCATGTGTAGAGTGATCGGTCTGGACCAAGACCGGTCGGTCTGGACCATTCAGGACCGAAAGGTCTGGACCGACGCAGACCTGAAGACCGAACTGCCTGGACCGATCGGTCTAGGCCTAGACCGATCGGTCTAGGACCCGACGCTTCACCAAAACGTGATTTTGCGTTTCGGGATCTAGTTTGAGCAATCGTTGCTTAAAACCGATCAACTGTGATTCAGAATAACATGATTCTCTCTTATGGATGGTCCATAGTGAATGGATGCATGTAACTTAATCAAGATATTAGATATGTTTGATTGAGTGGGAGCTTCGAGATTGGGATTGCATAATCGACTGGATGGTCCATTCGGATTATGAACAATCGTTGCACAGAAACCGGTTAGATCTAGGAGCTCTACGAGTAAAGCACTTGTCAAGGCCTCGATCGTACGTGTCATGGGCCATGCCAAAGCTGGGTGTGCCGTATTATCTTGGTGAGGCGAGATGGAGAAATGGTGGTTCTCATAGCTTGAAAGTAGATGCTTGATCTAAGCGTGGTTTCGAAAATCCCTTATTTATGTAATGCTAAGTGTGTACCTCCCATTACTAAAGCGTCTGTCAAGGCATCAATCGTTCGTAACACGGGTCATGCCAAAGCTGAGCGTGCCGGATTATCTTTGTGAGGCAGGGTGGGAAATCGTGGTTCCCATAGCTTGAACGTGGTTTACCTTAGGTTGAGTTATCAAGTTTTGACTTGAGACTTAACGGTACAGATGAGACGAGTATGCAATGATATTTGATATCATAGTCTCATAAAAGGATCTGAGAGTCACATTGGATGTGATTGACATTAGACGTCTACCTAAATACCGTAACGCTGAGTGTAACAACTCATTCTTATGTGAAATACGGATCTTAGTCCCATATAGAAAATTATGATAGGGTTATTTTTCTGTATGGGAATATAGCTCGTTTTTGCATCTATGTTGTCATTGTTTGATGATGGACTAGCTGGTAGTAGTTCATAGATATGTAGACACTGATATATGATGGGCTAGCTGGTAGTTGATCATTAATTGAATCTGCATTTGTTTTGTACGTTTTGTTTGTCTTTTTTGTAGGACATGGCGTCAACCGGTAGCGTACCGAGTTTGACGATGCAATCTATCCTTGAGAAGGATAAGCTTACCGGGACAAACTTCTTAGACTAGTATCGGAACTTGAGAATTGTTCTCAAGCACGATAAGAAGTCTTACGTCCTGGAAGGGGCTCTACCACCAGAGCCTGCAACGAATGCCACGAGAGCCGTCAAGGATGCTTGGTTGAACCATCAGACTGACGACATCGAGATCTCATGTCTCATGTTGGGAAGCATGGCCCCGAATCTGCAGAGGCAGTTTGAGGGGAAGAGTGTGTTTGATATGATCGAACAGCTCAAAACCATGTCTCAGGAGCTAGTGTGTACTGAAAAGTACAAGACGCTAAGGGCTCTAGTGAAGACGGAGATGCCGAGAGGCAGCTCTGTCAACACCCACGTCCTCAACATGCGAGCTCATGTTGAGGAACTTGAGCGTATGGGAGTGAACTTCGATGGTGACTTGGTTGCAGACTTGATCCTGATGTCATTACCCAAGGACTATAACCAGTTCGTGATGCAGTACCATATGCACGGGATGACTAAGAGCTTAGCCGAACTGCATGGGATGCTGAAATCGGCTGAGCAGGGTATCGTGGTGCCCAAGACTGTGCTTGCTGTTGAGAACAACTCCAGCAAGAAGCGGC
>NW_010966433.1:75095-78948 GCF_000463585.1 Tarenaya hassleriana
GGATTCCGTCAGATTCATGGTATTGACTATGATGAGACGTTTTCGCCTGTAGTTATGCTGAAGTCCATCAGGATCCTACTTGCCATAGCCGCATATTATGACTATGAGATATGGCAAATGGATGTCAAGACCGCGTTCCTTAACGGGAACTTGACGGAGGATGTGTACATGACACAACCCGAAGGTTTTGTCGATCCTAGGAACCCGAGGATGGTGTGCAAGCTTCAGAAGTCCATTTATGGAGTGAAGCAGGCTTCGAGAAGTTGAAACCTTCGTTTTGACGAGACAATAAAAAAGTTTGGTTTCTCACAGAACGAAGACAAGCCATGTGTTTACAAGAAGGTCAGTGGCAGCACAGTTGTATTTCTAGTGCTGTACGTGGATGACATTCTCCTTATAGGGAATGATGTTCCTACCTTGCAAGACGTTAAGTCTTGGCTAGGAACACAATTTTCTATGAAGGACCTAGGAGAAGCGGCCTATATTTTAGGCATCAAGATCTATAGAGATAGATCGAGGCGTTTTCTAGGATTGTGTCAGAGTACTTACATCGATAAGGTCTTGAAACGGTTCAAGATGCAAGATTCCAAGAAAGGAACCTTACCGATGAGCAGTGGCACAGTTCTCTGTAAGAGTCAGTGTCCTACGACACCTGATGAGCGAGAACGCATGGACCGGATTCCATATGCTTCGGCAATTGGATCCATCATGTATGCCATACTTTGTACTCGACCGGATGTATCCTACGCGTTGAGCATTACGAGTAGATATCAGTCAGATCCAGGTGAGTCACACTGGATCGCCGTCAAGAACATCCTGAAGTACTTGGGAAGGACTAAGGATTTGTTCTTGGTATACGGTGGGTCGGAAGACGAGCTCGCTGTAAGAGGTTACACCGATGCTAGTTTCCAGTCAGACCCGGATGACTACAGATCGCAGTCTGGCTATGTTTTCTGCTTGAACGGAGGCGCTATTAGCTGGAAGAGTTCCAAGCAGGCGACCGTTGCAGATTCTACTACGGAAGCTGAGTATATTGCAGCGTCGGACGCAGCAAAGGAAGCTGTTTGGAGCAAAGGAAGTTTGTTGGAGACTTGGGACGCAGCAAAGTGCTGATAGCCCCATTGCTCTGTATTGTGACAACAATAGAGCGATCGCACAAGCGAAAGAACCCAGATCCCATCAACGATCCAAACCCATACTCAGACGATTTCACCTTATCAGGGAAATTATAGACAGAGAAGACGTACACATTTGCAGAGTGTCGACAGATGACAACATTGCCGATCCATTGACGAAGCCTCTCCCTTCGTCGAAACATGAGGGTCATGTTAGGGATATGGGCATTAGATGTTTAGCAGTTAATGATTAGAGCAAGTGGGAGATTGTTGGTTTAGTGCTCCATGATGTACTGATTATGAGCTTTGTTCAGTTACATTCGATGTATAGATACTTTCTATGAGGTTTTATGAGAGTATTTTATTCATTACATGTTCTTGCATACTGGATCTGTTATGAAATCCATGTATCATTAGGAATGATACTAAACTCCCTAGTCTTGTGTCGTTACGGGAATAACGACATACTAAGACTAGTATGATGTGTGATTGATGATCACATAGATGATCATAAGTATTGGATACGATCACAATCATAGGTATTCATTGCAGAACGGAATACTGGACTGACCCGCATGAGATTGTCACATGGACTAGAGTCATGACTAGAATCTCATATGACGGTTCCATGATTGGATCCTAAGACCTGAGATATCTACAGAATCCAACATGAGGAGTTGCGTGCTTTGATTACGTCAAACGTCCTGCGTAACAGGAGGACTATAAAGGCGTATATCAGGTACGAAACGAATCATGTACTGGATTGTAGATAGTCAAGACGGGATTTGTACCTCTCGTAAAAGAGAGAGATATCGCTGGGCCCCTCGTGTGAGCAAGACTGTAGAAATGTGTGGCCGCACTATAGACGAACGTCGTCTATTTCAGACAGTCAAACTCAGTTAACGAGAAAGCAGTCGAATCAGATAAGGTGGCTGGTCCATGCCTTATGTTCGACATATGATATCGCGATACAAAAGGATCATCAGCCGGAATCATCACTGGCGTTCGTATGATCACAAACAAACTCTATTCGAGATAGGTAGTCATAGTGTCTTGCTAGAGACCGCCTATGACTTGTATACCCGAAATAGGGATTTCAGGTTATACTGCTATGTCGAATGAGCCTACAGGGTCACACACGCAGGGAAGGACAAATGCACGAGAGAAAACGACGAAAAACCGAGACGGAAGGGGCTGGAACGGACGGACCAGAAAGTCCAGAACGGACGGTCCGCCCGAACCAGACCGGACGGTCCACGTGAGCGGAACGTCCGTTCCACGTGCTGGAACGGACGGTCCGCGTGTATCTCTGGACCGACCGTTCCGGGCAAATTGTTGGACCGAACAGACTAGAGAGTCCAGTCCGAACGGACCAAGTGTTGGACCGAACGGACTGACCCATCGGTCCGAACGGATCTAGTTATGAGACTGGTTCGAACGGACCAAATGTCCAGACCGAACGGAATACTAAGCAGTCCGTTCGGTCAGGGTTTCGGATTTAATTTTAAAATCCGGATCTAGGGTTAATCACTTGAATAAGAGGAGATTAATAACCCTAACACTATGGAGCCGAAAAAGAGAACTTCTTCAGACCTTTTTGGAGAGTCTAGAGGGTTGAAGAAGTGATAAAAATCTCGTTTTCTCAAAGCACATCATCGAATAGAAGATTCGAGTCCTAGCAGACAAGTTCCAAAGGTTGGAATCCATCCCGAGGTGTGGATACGTGTAGAGGACAAGGTATTCTTCCTGCCTACAGTGATCGGACGAACATATCAATTGATACAGACCCCGGATCGATTGAGGTAAGCGTTCTATCGTTTCTACAAGATCATGCATGATAGGTTTTAGGGTTTTATCAAAATTTTTGTTTTACATCTGCTGCGCAAACCCTAGCACTGATCTCTTAGGAATAGGATTCGCTTATGAGATCCCAGGAAAATCCAACAGTGGTATCAGTGTTGGTTTAGTGCTCTATGATGTACTGTTTATGAGCTTTATTTAGATACATTTGATGTATTGATACTTTCTATGGTTTATGAGAGTATTTGATTCATTACATGTTCTTGCATACTAGATGTGTTATGAAATCCATGTATCATTATGAATGATACTTAACTCCTTAGTCTTGTGTCATGATGGGAATGATGATATAATAAGACTAGTATGATGTGTGATTGATGATCATATGGATGATCATAGGTATTTGGATACGATCACAATCATAGGTATTCGTTGGAGAACGCAATACTAAATTGACCCGCATAAGATTGTCACATGGACTAGCGTCATGACTTGAATCTCATATGACGGTTCCATGATTGGATCCTAAGAACTGAGATATCTACGGAATCCAACATGAGGAGTTGCGTACTTTGATTACGTCAAACGTCATGCGTAACAGGAGGACTATAAAGGCGTGTATCAGGTACGAAACGAATCATGTGCTGGATTGTAGATAGTCAAGACGGGATTTGTACCTCTCGTAAAAGAGAGAGATATCGCTGGGCCCCTCGTGTGAGCGAGACTGTAGAAATGTGTGGCCGCACTATAGACGAACGTCGTCTATTTCAGACAGTCGAACTCAGTGAACGAGAAAGCAGTCGAATCAGATAAGGTGGCTTATCCATGCCTTATGTTCGACATATGATATCACGATACAAAAGGATCATCAACCGGAATCATCACCGGCGTTCGTATGATCACGAACAAACTCTATTCGAGATAGATAGTCATAGTGT
>NW_010966433.1:80670-81445 GCF_000463585.1 Tarenaya hassleriana
TATGATCGAACAGCTCAAGACCATGTTTCAGGAGCTAGCGCGTACTGAAAAGTACAAGACGCTGAAAGCTCTAGTGAAGACGGAGATGCTGAGAGGCAGCTCTGTCAACACCCACGTCCTCAACATGCGAGCTCATGTTGAGGAACTTGAGCGCATGGGAGTGACACTCGATGCTGACTTGGTTGCAGACTTGATCCTGATGTCATTATCCGAGGACTATAACCAGTTCGTGATGCAGTACCATATGCACGAGATGACTAAGAGTTAGCCGAACTGCATGGGATGCTGAAATCGGCTGAGCAAGATATCGTGGTGCGCAGGACTGTGCTTGCTGTTGAGAAAAACTCCAGCAAGAAGCGGCGGGGGGAAGCCAAAAAGAAGGTGGCGAAAAAGGTAAAAGTTGCCTCTACGCCCAAGCCTAAGCCCGATAAGGGTGACTGTCATTACTGCGGAGTGTCTGGACACTGGAAGCGTAATTGTCACCTTTACTTGGAGGATCTGAAGGACAAGAAGCTTGGTGAAGCTCCTGCCTCAGGTATCCACGTTATAGAGGCTAACATCTGTACTATATCTTCATGGGTTTTAGATACCGGAAATACCTCACACATTTGTGGAAATGTGCAGGGACTAAGAAGAAGTAGGATGCTAGCTAAGGGAGAAGCGGATCTACGCGTCGGAAATGGAGCAAGAGTTGCTGCATTGTGTGTTGGCGTTTACGAAAAACAACTTCCTTCTGGACTTGTTTTAGAGCTTAGTAATTGTTACTATGTTCCTG
>NW_010966433.1:82985-84234 GCF_000463585.1 Tarenaya hassleriana
AAAGTAGATGCTTGATCTAAGTGTGGTTTCGAAAATCCCTTGTTTATGTAATGCTAAGTGTGTACCTCCCATTACTAGAGCGCCTGTCAAGGCATCGATCGTCCGTAACACGGGTCATGCCAAAGCTGAGCGTGCCAGACTATCTTTGTGAGGCAGGGTGGGAAATTGTGGTTCCCACAGCTTGAACATGGTTTACCTTAGGTTAAGTTGTCAAGTTTTGACTTGAGACTTAACGGTACAGATGAGACGAGTATGCAATGATATTTGATATCATAGTCTCATAAAAGGATCTGAGAGTCACATTGGATGTGATTGACATTAGATGTCTACCTAAATAGCATAAAGATGGGTGTGACAGTCCATTCTTATGCGAAATATGGATCTTAGTCCTATATAGAAAATTATGATAGGGTTATTTTTCTGTATGGGAATATAGCTCGTTTTTGCATCTATGTTATCATTGTTTGATGATGGACTAGCTGGTAGTAGTTCATAGATATGTAGACACTGATTGATGATGGGCTAGCTGGTAGTTGATCATTAATAGAATCTGCATTTGTTTTTGTACGTTCTATTTGTCTTTTTTGTAGGACATGGCGTCAACCGGTAGCGTACCGAGTTTGACAATGCGATCTATCATTGAGAAGGATAAGTAGACCGGGACGAACTTCTTAGACTGGTATCGAAACTTGAGAATTGTTCTCAAGCACGATAAGAAGTCTTACGTCCGGGAAGGGGCTCTACCACCAGAGCCTGCAGCTAATGCCACGAGAGCCGTCAAGGATGCTTGGTTGAAGCATCAGACTGACGACATCGAGATCTCTTGTCTCATGTTGGGAAGCATGGCCCCGAATCTGCAGAAGCAGATTGAGGGGAAGAGCATGTTTGATATGATCGAACAGCTCAAGACCATGTTTCAGGAGCTAGCGCGTACTGAAAAGTACAAGACGCTGAAAGCTCTAGTGAAGACGGAGATGCCGAGAGGCAGCTCTGTCAACACCCACGTCCTCAACATGCGAGCTCATGTTGAGGAACTTGAGCGCATGGGAGTGACACTCGATGCTGACTTGGTTGCAGACTTGATCCTGATGTCATTACCCGAGGACTATAACCAGTTCGTGATGCAGTACCATATGCACGGGATGACTAAGAGCTTAGCCGAACTGCATGGGATACTGAAATCGGCCGAGCAGGATATTGTGGTGCCCAAGACTGTGCTTGCTGTTGAGAAAAGCTCCAGCAAGAAGCG
>NW_010966433.1:85553-90816 GCF_000463585.1 Tarenaya hassleriana
GCTGAGCCGAGTGAACAAGTTGAAGATGTTCAACCTGTTTCACTGCCGGTTGTGACTCAACCTTTGATGAGTGAACCTCGGAGATCAGGCAGGATTCGCCAAGAGCCAACGAGATATGGATTTCTCGTGACTGGGAATGAGGAACTCATGTTACTAGAACATGACGAGCCTACTACATACCCAGAGGCTATGGCGAGTCCGGACTCCGAGAAATGGCGCGAGGCTATGAAGTCCGAGATGCAATCCATGTCAGACAACCAAGTATGGACTCTGGTTGATGCATCTGAAGGGATAAAACCCATCGGATGTAAGTGGATCTTCAAGAAGAAGACAGACATGGATGGCAACGTGCACACTTATAAGGCACGACTTGTGGCGAAAGGATTCCGTCAGATTCATGGTATAGACTATGATGAGACGTTTTCGCCTGTAGTTATGCTGAAGTCCATCAGGATCCTACTTGCCATAGCCGCATATTACGTCTATGAGATATGGCAAATGGATGTCAAGACCGCGTTCCTTAACGGGAACTTGACCGAGGATGTGTACATGACACAACCCGAAGGTTTTGTCGATCCAAGGAACTCGAGGATGGTGTGCAAGCTTCAGAGGTCCATTTATGGACTGAAGCAGGCTTCGAGGAGCTGGAACTTTCGTTTTGACGAGACAATAAAAAATTTTGGTTTCTCACAAAACGAAGACGAGCCATGTGTTTACAACAAGGCTAGTGGGAGCACAGTTGTATTTCTAGTGCTGTATGTGGATGACATTCTCCTTATAGGAAATGACATTCCTACCTTACAAGACGTTAAGTCTTGGCTAGGAACGCAGTTTTCTATGAAGGACCTATGAGAAGCGGCCTATATTCTAGACATAAAGATCTATAGAGATAGATCGAGGCGTCTTCTAGGACTGTGTCAGAGTACTTACATCGATAAGGTCTTGAAACGGTTCAAGATGCAAGATTCCAAGAAAGGAACCTTACCGATGAGCAGTGGCACAGTTCTCTGCAAGAGTCAGTGTCCTATGACACCTGATGAGCGAGAACGCAT
Source organism: Tarenaya hassleriana (assembly GCF_000463585.1). Lineage (NCBI taxonomy): Eukaryota > Viridiplantae > Streptophyta > Magnoliopsida > Brassicales > Cleomaceae > Tarenaya > Tarenaya hassleriana. The sequence goes on from NW_010966433.1 coordinate 86,606, forward strand.
GGATCGCATTCCATATTGCAGAATGCAATACTGGATTGACCCGCATGATGACATAATAACACTAGTATGATGTGTGATTGATGATCATATAGATGATCATAAGTATTTGGATACGATCACAATCATAGGTATTCGTTGGAGAATGCAATACTGGATTGACCCGCATGAGATTGTCACATGGACTAGCGTCATGACTTGAATCTCATGTGACGGTTCCATGACTGGATCCTAAGACCTGAGATATCTACGGAATCCAACATGAGGAGTTGCGTACTTTGATTACGTCAAACGTCCTGCGTAACAGGAGGACTGTAAAGGCGTGTATCAGGTACGAAACGAATCATGTGCTGGATTGTAGATAGTCAAGACGGGATTTGTACCTCTCGTAAAAGAGAGAGATATCGCTGGGCCCCTCGTGTGAGCGAGACTGTAGAAATGTGTGGCCGCACTATAGACGAGCGTCGTCTATTTCAGACAGTCGAACTCAGTGAACGAGAAAGCAGTCGAATCAGATAAGGTGGCTTGTCCATGCCTTATATTCGACATATGATATCGTGATACAAAAGGATCATCAACCGGAATCATCACTGGCATTCGTAAGATCACGAACAAACTCTATTCGAGATAGGTAGTCATAGTGTCTTGCTAGAGACCGCCTATGACTTGTATATCCGGAATAGAGATTTCGGATTATACTGCTATATCGAATGAGCCTACAGGGTCACACACGCAGGGAAGGACAAATGCACGAGAAAACGTCGAGAAATCTGGACAAGAGGTCCGGACCGTTCGGTCTAGGAGTGGACCGAACGGACCGGAGCATCTATTCTGAACTGACCAACATGCAATACGGGGCTTGTCATATGGACATGAGTCATGACTTGAATCTCATACAACGGTTCGTTCTTGGATCCTCAGACCTGAGATGACTAGAGTATCTGATATGAGGAATGGCGTGTCTTGACTGTGTCAAATGTCGTCTTTAATCGGATGATCATAACGGCGTCGCTCAGATACATTCACGATTCATATGCAGATAGTAGACATGCAATACGAGGCTTGTCACCTCCTTAATAGGAGAGATGTCGTTGTGCCCCTCGTGGAAATCGGACTGTGAAAATGTGTGGCCATGCTATAGATGAAGTTACAACTATTTTATCAGTCGATTTGCCTAGACGAGTAAGCGATTGAACTTGAAGGGTGGCTCATACCATGCCCTTGTTCAACATATGACATCGTGAGACAAAGGATTAGTACTCGAACTATTGCTGGCTTTGTTAGATCACCTCTAACTCTATTCTAGGTGGGTGGTCATGGCGTCTTGCTAGAGGCTAACCGTGACTTGTGGTTCGGAAAAGGGTTTCCGAAGCCACTACCACTTCGAATGGGCCTACAGGGTCACACACCATTAGGGATTGATCACACATGAAGAGAACAATGCGAGAAAGGAACGACGAAACGATCTGGAAGAGTTCCAGATGGCCAGACCGTCTGGTCCAGACCTGGACCGGATGGTCCAGTCGTTCCGGACCGTCCGTACCTGTAGAAAATGGATTGTCCGTTCCGCAAGGGCCAGACCGTCCGGTCCAGACTTGGATCGGACGGTCCAGGCGTCAAGACCGTCCGTTCTGCAAGGAAAAACGGAACGTCCATTCCGCGTAGAAGGTCAGACCGTCCGGTCCAGACCTAGACCGGACGATCCGGCTTACGGGATAATTTCCTTTTTCGCGTTTTAGGGTTTTGGACCTAATTAATCAAGGGAGCCGCCACAAACCCTAGGAAATCATCCTCAGACGTCCTAGACACTTCCTAGAGTTTTGGAGAAGCTTTCTCTTAAGTTCTAAAGATTGGAATATCGATTCCAAGTTAAGGACGTCGTTTTCTCTTCACAAATCCTAGCAGATACGTTCCAAATTGTTGTAATTCATCCCGCCGATGTGGATACGTGTAGAAGAGTTGTGCTTTCTTTCAACTCTTGGTGATTAAAACAGGCCTTGTATCGATTGATACTTCCAGATCTTGGTAGAACGAGGGAAGTATTGGAATCCCACGGTGATATACACGTTCTTTCGGGTTATTGCACAATTGGTTTTGTGTGACGTTTGGCTAGGTTTAGATCTTTTTCTTCCGCTGCATGAAACCTAGAAATCAAACCCTAGATTGAGGAGATTGTATGCTAGGAACCCGCAGGGAACCCACTACCGTATACCAAGAACACATCCTTAGTCCTTCTCAAGTACTTTATGTGGATGATATATTGCTTATCGGAAATGACGTTCCTACTTTGAAGGAGTAAAATCCTGGCTAGGATCGGTCTTTTCGATGAAGGACTTAGGAGAAGCCGCCTATATTCTAGGAATCAAGATCTATAGAGATAGATCGAGAAGGCTTCTTGGTGTAAGTTAGAGTACATACATTGACAAGGTCTTGAATCGGTTCAAGATGCAAGACTCCAAGAGGGGTGCCTTGCCAATGGGACATGACGTGGCTCTTAGGAAGACTCAGTGTCCAAAGACACAGGATGAGGAAGAGCACATGAGTAGGATTCCATATGCCTCGGCAATTGGATCCATCATGTACGTCATGTTGTGCACTCGTCCGGATGTATCATATGCATTGAAGATGACTAATAGATATCAGTCTACACCAAGTGAGGCTCACTGGATTGCGGTCAAGAACATCCTTAAGTACTTGAGAAGGACTAAGGACTTGTTTTTGTTGTATGGCGCATTGGAAGACGAGCTCGCTATAAGGGGTTATACCGACGCTAGTTTCCAAAGCGACAGAGATGACATCAGATCACAGTCATGTTATGTTTTCTGCCTAAACGGTGGGGCTATTAGTTGGAAGAGTTCCAAACATCCAACCGTTGCAGATTTGACTACAGAAGCCGAGTACATAGCAGCATCGGATGCAGCTAAAGAAGCTGTTTGGATCAGAAAATTCGTGGGAGACGTGGGGGTCATTCCTAGCGTTGCAGATCCCATTGAGTTGTATTGTGACAACAATGGTGAGATCGCACAAGCTAAGGAACCCCGGTCACACCAGAGATCCAAACACATACTCAGGCGATTTCACTTGATCAGATAAATCATCGACATAGGAGATGTGAGATAAGCAGAGTGTCGACAGATGATAATATTGTCGACCCACTGACGAAGCCTCTCCCTTCGTCAAAGCATGATGGTCATGTTATGGGTATGAGGATTATATGCTTGTAGGATAGATCATAGAGCATAGTGGGAGATTGTTGGTTGTAATGCTCTACGATGATCCGTGATATGACATTTAGACTGTATTGATTCATTGGTTTATCAATGCATTACTTTTCCCATTATATGATTCGCATGTTTGTTATGTTTCGGTAGATATCTATGAATCATTGCAGATAATTCTAAACTCCCTGGTCAGTTGTCGCTGTGGGAACAGTGATGAATTAAGACCAGCATGATGTGTGATTGATGATGATAATTATATGCATTGGATGCAAATCAGAATCATGGGTACTCGTTTGGAACGAGTGACTGGATGACCCGCATGATGTTGTCATATGGACATGAGTCATGACTTGAATATCATACAACGGTTCGTTCTTGGATTCTCAAACCTGAGATGTCTAGAGTATCTGATATGAGGAGTTGCGTGTCTGGACTGCGTCAAACGTCGTCTTTAACCGGATGATCATAAAGGCGTTGCTCAGATACGTTCACGAATCATATGCAAATAGTAGACATGCAATACGGGACTTGTCACCTCCTTAACAAGAGAGATGTCGCTAGGCCCCTCGTGGAAATCGGACTGTGAAAATGTGTGGCCGCGCTATAGATGAAGTTACATCTATTTTATCAGTCGATTTGCCTAGACGAGTAAGCAGTTGAACTTGAAGGGTGGCTCATACCATGCCCTTGTTCAACATATGACATCGTGAGACAAAGGATCAGAACTCGAACTATTGTTGGCTTTGTTAGATCACCTCTAACTCTATTCTAGGTGGGTGGTCATGGCGTCTTGCTAGAGGCTAAACGTGACTTGTGGTTTGGGAAAGGGTTTCCGAAGCCACTACCACTTCGAATGGGCCTACAGGGTCACACACCATTAGGGATGGATCACACGTGAAGAGAACAATACGAGAAAGAAACGACGGAACGATCTGGAAGAGTTCCAGATGGCCAGACCGTCTAGTCCAGACCTGGACCGGACGGGCCCGCCAC
>NW_010966433.1:90853-102927 GCF_000463585.1 Tarenaya hassleriana
GTTCTGCGAGAAAAAACGAAACGTCCGTTCCGCGTAGAAGGTCAGACCGTCCGGTCTAGACCAAGACCGGACGGTTTGACTTACGGGATAATTTCGTTTTTCTCGTTTTAGGGTTTTGGGCAATCCTAATTAACAAGGGAGCCGCCACAAACCCTAGGAAATCATCCTCAGACGTACTAGACACTTCCTAGAGCTTTGGAGAAGCTTTCTCTTAAGTTCTAAAGATTGGAATTTCGATTCCAAGTCAAGGACGTTGTTTTCTCTTCACAAATCCTAGCAGATACGTTCCAAAGTGTTGGAGTTCATCCCGCCGGTGTTGATACGTGTAGAGGAGTTGTGCTTTCAACTCTTGGTGATTAAAACAGGCCCTGGATCGATTGATACTTCCAGATCTTGATAGAACGAGGTAAGTATTCGAATCCCACGGTGATATACACGTTCTTTCGTGTTATTGCACAATTGGTTTTTTGTGACGTATACCAAGCCCTAGATCGATGAGATCGCATCTAACCCTAGATCGATGAGATCGCATGCTAGGAACCCGCAGGGAACCCAACACCGTATACCAAGAACACATCTTTAGTCTTTCTCAAGTACTTCAGGATGTTCTTGACGGCGGTCCAGTGTGACTCACCTGGATCTTACTGGTATCTACTCGTAATGCTCAATGCATAGGATACATCCGGTCGATTACAAAGAATGGCATACATGATCGATCCAATTGCCAAAGCATATGGAATCTGATCCATGCGTTCTCGCTCATCAGGTGTCGTAGGACACTGACTCTTGCAGAGAACTGTGCCACTACTCATCGGTAAGGTTCCTTTCTTGGAATCTTGCATCGTGAACCGTTTCAAGACCTTATCGATGTAAGTACTCTGACACAATCCTAGAAGCCGCCTGATAGATCTTAATGCCTAAAATATAGGCCACTTCTCCCAGGTCCTTCAAAGAAAACTGCGTTCCTAGCCAATACTTTACGTCTTCCAAGGTAGGAACGTCATTTCCTATTAGGAGAATGTCATCCACGTACAGCACTAGAAATACTACTGTGCCCCCACTGACCTTCTTGTAAACACACGACTTGTCTTTGTTCTGTGAGAAACCAAACCTTTTGATTGTCTCCTCAAAGCGAAGGTTCCAGCTCCTCGAAGTCTGCTTCAGTCCATAAATTGACCTCTGAAGGTTGCACATCATCCTCGGGTTCCTTGGATCGACAAAACCTTCGGGTTGTGTCATGTACATATCCTCGGTCAAGTTCCCGTTAAGGAACGCGGTCTTGACATCCATTTGTCATATCTCATAGTCGTAATATGCGGCTATGGCAAGTAGGATCCTGATGGACTTCAGCATAACTACGGACGAAAAGGTCTCATCATAGTTAATACCATGAATCTGACGGAATCTTTTCGCCACAAGTCGTGCCTTATACGTGTGCAAGTTGCCATCCATGTCGGTCTTCTTCTTGAAGATCCACTTGCATCCGATGGGTTTTATCCCTTCAGATGCATCAACCAGAGTCCATACTTGGTTGTCTGACATGGATTGCATCTCGGACTTCATAGCCTCGCGCCATTTCTCGGAGTCCGGACTCGCCATAGCCTCTGGGTATGTGGTAGGCTCATCATGTTCCAATAACATGAGTTCTTCATTCCCAGTCACGAGAAATCCATATCTCACAGGCTCTTGGCGAATCCTGCCTGATCTCCGAAGTTCACTCGTCGAAGGTTGAGTCACAACCGGCAGTGAATCAGGTTGAACGTCTTCAACTTGTTCACTTGGCTCAGTGTCTACTTGATGCTCTCGAACTTCCTCAAGTTCGATCCTACTCTCACTGACACTTTTGGAGACGAACTCTCGCTCCATAAATATCGCATTCCTGGCAATGAACACCTTGTTCTCTGCCGGAATTATAGAAGTAGTAACCCTTAGTTTCCTTAGGGTAGCCTACAAATAAACACTTATCAGATTTGGAGGATAACTTATCAGTCATCTGACGCTTCTTATAAGCGTCGCAACCCCAAATTCTAATAAACGACAACGCGGGACGCTTCCCGGTCCATATCTCATATGGCGTCGTTTCAACCAACTTCGTTGGACTCCTGTTCAATGCGACGATCGACCAATCGGTAACTGACGATCGATCGATCATCATCGACCGAACCATGTCTAACAGTGTTCGGTTCTTCCGTTCAGACACGCCGTTCCACTGTGGCATTCCAGGATGAGTTAATTGTGATATAATACCACAATCAACCAGATAGTCAATGAACTCTTGGCTCATATACTCGCCACCACGATCCGATCGAAGTGTCTTGATCGTCTTTCCCAGCTGGTTCTGTACTTCGTTTCTGAAATCATCAGTGAATGTAACGAAATACAGATAACCTTCTCTAGCTAGACAACTCATTGGTCCGCATACATCACTATGTATAAGACCCAATAACTCTGTCGCTCTCTGTCCTTTCCCCTTGAAAGGATGCTTCGTCATCTTGCCCATTAAACAAGAAACGCACGATTCAAGAGACTCAAAGTCAAATGAATCCAGAAGACCTTCGTGATGAAGTTTCTGAATGCGTTTCTTGTTTATATTGCCTAGACGACAATGCCAGAAGAAGGTCGGATTTAAGTCGTTCGTCTTAAACCGTTTAGTACTCACTTTATAGATGGATGACGTTGAGTTGGAAGGTTGATCATTCAAGACGTATAAACAATTCACTAGGTAACCATTACCATAGTAAATATCGTCTCGATAAATCATCAAACTTGAGTTCTCAATAACAAATCGAAAACCATCTAAATCCAGACATGAAATAGAAATAATGTTTCTGCTAATCGCAGGCACATAGTAACAATTACTAAGTTCTAAAACAAGTCCAGAAGGAAGATGCAAATCATAAACGTCAACACACAATGCAACAACTCTTGCTCCATTTCCGACGCGTAGATCCGCTTCTCCCTTAGCCAGCATTCTACTTCTTCTTAGTCCCTGCACATTTCCACAAACGTGTGAGGCACTTCCGTATATCTAATACCCACGAATATTAGTACAGATGTTAGCTTCTATAACATGAATACTTGAGGTAGAAGCTTTATCAAGCTTCTTGTCCTTCAGATCCTCCAAGTAAAGGTGACAATTACGCTTCCAGTGTCCAGACACTCCACAATAATGACAGTCACCCTTATCGGGCTTAAGCTTATGCATAGGGGCAACTTTTGCCTTCTTCGCTGCCTTTTTCTTGGCTTTACCCTGCCACTTCTTGCTGAAGTTTTTCTCCACAACAAGCAGAGTCTTGGGCACCACGATATCCTGCTCAGCCGATTTCAGCATCCCATGCAATTCAGCTAAGTTCTTAGTCATCTCGTGCATATGGTACTGCATCACGAACTGGTTATAGTCCTCGGGCAATGACATCAGGATCAAGTCCACGGCCAAGTCTCCATCGAGTATCACTCCCATGCGCTCAAGTTCCTCAATATGAGCTCTCATGTTGAGGATATGGGTGTTGACAGAGCTGCCTCTTGGCATCTCCGTCTTCACCAGAGCTTTCAGCGTCTCATACTTTTCAGTACGCGCTAGCTCCTGAAAGATGGTCTTGAGCTGGTTGATCATATCAAACACGCTCTTTCAAACTGCCTCTGCAGATTCGGGGCCATGCTTCCCAACATGAGACAAGAGATCTCATTGTCGTCAGTCTGATGCTTCAACCAAGCATCTCTGACGGCTCTCGTGGCATTGGCCGCAGGCTCTAGTGGTAGAGCCCCTTCCAGGACGTACGACTTCTTATCGTGCTTGAGAATAATTCTCAAGTTCCGATACCAGTCTAAGAAGTTTGTTCCGGTCAACTTATCCTTCTCAAGGATAGATCGCATCGTCAAACTCGGTACGCTACCGGTTGACGCCATGTCCTACAAAAAAAGACAAACAGAACGAACGAAAACAAAATGCAGATTCTGTTAATGATCCACTACCAGCTAGTCCATTCATCAATCAATGTCAACATATCCATGATATACTAACCGCTAGTCTATCATCAACCAATGACAACATAGATGCAAACACAAGCTATATTCCCATAAAGAAAACGAAAACAAAATGCAGATTCTGTTAATGATCCACTACCAGCTAGTCCATTCATCAATCAATGTCAACATATCCATGATATACTAACCGCTAGTCTATCATCAACCAATGACAACATAGATGCAAACACAAGCTATATTCCCATAAAGAAAACTACCCCTACAATAATTTTCTATATGGGACTAAGATCCGTATTTCACATAATAATGAATAGTTACACCCAACCTTATGCTATTTAGGTAGACATCTAATGTCAATCACATCCAATGTGACTCTTAGATTCTTTTATGAGACTATGATATCAAATATCATTACATACTCGTCTCAACTGTACCATTAAGTCTCAAGTCAAACTCGACAACGTAACCTAAGATTAACCATATTCAAACTGTGGGAACCACGATTTCCCACCCTGCCTCACAAAGATAATCCGGCACGCTCAACTTTGGTATGACCCGTGTTACGGACGATCGATGCCTTGACAGGCGCTCTAGTAATGGGAGGTACACACTTAGCATTACGTAGAAACGGGATTTTCGAAACTACACTCAGATCAAGCATCTACTTTCAAGCTATGAGAACCACCATTTCTCCATCTTGCCTCACCAAGACAATACGGCACACCCAGCTTTGGCATGGCCCATGACACGTATGATGGAGGCCTTGATAAGTGCTTTACTCGTAGAGCTCCTAGATCTAAACTGTTTCTTTGCAACGATTGTACATAATCCGAATAAACCAACCATTCGATTTTGTAATCCCAATCCCAAAGCTCCCACTCAATCAAGCATATCTAATATCTTGATTAAGTTGCATGCATTCATTCACTATGTACCATCCAAACGAACGAATCATGCCTATTTGAGTCACAGTCAATCAGACAAGCAACAATTGCATAATCGGATTAGAAAACGGAAAAATCTCGGAGTCTGGGCCTCGGACCGTCCGTTCCAGGTGTGGAACGAACGGACCAGCCTTGGAGAACAGACGGAACGGCCGGTCCATGATAGCAGAACGGACGGTCTAGTGAGCCAGAACGGACGGTCCGTACTCAGACTATCTGGAACGGACGGTCCACAGACTCAGAACGGACGGTCCAGACCTTTCGGTCTAACCTCAGTCCGTCACCCCTGGACTATCCGGTCTGTCATACCCAGAACGGACGGTCTAGGCTAGGTCTTCGTGATCAGATCACGTTTTTCCGCGTTCTCGACCTCGTTCAGACCCAAAACCGATCCGAATTCACCTGTGGACCCAAAATTCGAACTCCTGCACTCTATGCAACATGAAACATGCAATCTACCATAGATTTAATCATCAAACATGCATAGACATCAAAGCAGACATGGATTCAAACAATTCAAATCCTAAAACGTGTGTGATTGGGTTCTACGAAAAGCATACAGAGCAACCAGGCTCTGATACCACTGTTGGGTTTTCTCGGATCTCTAGAGCAAATCCTATTCCTAAGAGATCGATTATAGGGTTGGCGCAGCGGATATAAAACAAAAATTTGAATAAAACCCTAGAACCATGCATGCATGCTTACGTAGAAATGTTAGAACGCTTACCTCAATCGATCCGGGGCCTGTTTCAATTGATCCGTTCGTCCGATCACTCAAGGCAGGAAGATTACCTCATCCTCTATACGTATCCACACCTCGGGATGGATTCCAACGATTGGAACTTGTCTGCTAGGAGCCGAATCTGCTATTCGGTATATCGCTTCGAGAAAACGAGACTTAGAACTCCTTGAACTCTTTAGATCTCACCAAAAGCTCTCAAAATTCTGCCAAAGAAGGCTCAAAAAGTCTCTTTCTTAATTAGGATTTTAATCTTCTTCTTATATGGTGATTTAACCCTAATTTCGGTCTAATTTTCGAAAACCCGAAAGCCAGAACGGACGAGCACGTGGACCGTCCGTTCCAGCAAGCCAGAACGGATGGTCTGCCTACGTGGACCGTTCCAGGTGTAGAACGGACGGACTGCGTTCTGGACCGTCGGGTCTGGACCTAGCGGACCATCGGGTCTGGCCCTTTCGGTCCGTCCGTTCCAGCCTCTTCTGCTCAGTTTTTCCATTGTTTTCTCGTGCGTTTTGTCCTTCCATGCGTGTGTGACCCTGTAGCCTCATTCGATATAGCAGTATAACCCGAAATATCTATTTCGGATATACAAGTCATAGGCAGTTTCTAGCAAGACACTATGACTACCTATCTCGAGTAGAGTTTGTTCGTGATCTTACGAACGCCAGTGATGATTCCGGCTGATGATCCTTTTGTATCGCGATATCATATGTCGAACATAAGTCATGGACAAGCCACCTTATCTGATTCGACTGCTTTCTTGTTCACTGAGTTCAACTGTCTGAAATAGACGACGCTCGTCTATAGTGCGGCCACATATTTCTACAGTCTCGCTCACACGAGGGGCCCAGCAATATCTCTCTCTTTTACGAGAGGTACAAATCCCGTCTTGACTATCTACAATCCAGCACATGATTCGTTTCGTACCTGATACACGACTTTATAGTCCTCCTGTTAGGCAGGATGTTTGACGTATTCAAAGCACGCAACTCCTCATGTTGGATTCCGTAGATATCTCAGGTCTTAGGATCCAATCATGGAACCGCCATATGAGATTCAAGTCATGATGCTAGTCCATGTGACAATCTCATGCGGGTCAATCCGGTATTCCGTTCTCCAACGAATATCTATGATTGTGATCTTATCCAATACCTATGATCATCAATCACACATCATACTAGTCTTATTATATCATTATTCCCACAATGATATACGACTAGGGAGTTTAGTATTGTTCATAACAATACAAGAATTTCATAACATATTTAAGTATGCAAAACATGTAATGAATAAAACAATAATCCATAAATCATAGAAAGCGTCAATACATCAAATGTGTCCAAGTAAAACTCGCAAACAGTACATCATAGAGCACTAAACCAACAAAAACCATATCTCACAGGTTCTTGGCGAATCCTGCCTGATCTCTGAGGTTCACTAGTCGAAGATTGAGTCTCAACTGGCAGTGATACAGATTGAACGCCTTCAACTTGTTCACTCGGCTCAGTGTCTACTTGTTGCTCTCGAACTTCCTCAAGTTCGATCCTACTCCCACTGACTCTTTTGGAAACGAACTCTCGCTCCATAAAAGTCGCATTTTCTGGAATAAACACCTTGTTTTCTGCCGAAATGTAGAAGTAGTAACCCTTAGTTTTCTTAGGGTAGCCTACAAATAAACACTTATCAGATTTGGAGGATAACTTACAGTCATTAGACGCTTCACGTAAGCGTCGCAACCCCAAATTCTGATAAACGACAATGTGGGACGCTTCCCCATCCATATCTCATATGATATCGCTTCAGCCGACTTCGTTGGACTCTTGTTCAACAGATACGCAGCGGTCTCTAAAGCATAGCCCCAAAAAGACTTCGGAAGATCTGTCTGACTCATCATTGGCCGAACCATGTCTAATAGTATTTCGTTCCTTCGTTCAGACATGCCATTCCGCTGTGGCGTTCCAAGAGGAGTTAATTGTGATACAATACCACAATCAACACGATAGTCAGTGAACTCTTGGCTCATATACTCGTCACTACGATCAGATCGAAGTGTCTTGATCGTCTTTCCAAGCTGGTGCTGTTCGTTTCTGAATGCCTTGAAAATTTCAAGTGTTTCAGACTTATGTCTCATCAAATAGACATAACCGTATCGACTGAAATTATGAGTGAACGTAACGAAATACAGATAACCTCCTCTAGTTGGACAGCTCATTGGTCTGCATAGATCCAATAACTCTGTCACTCTCTATCCTTTCCCCTTGAAATGATGGTTTGTCATCTTGCCCATCAAACAAGACTCGTAAGACTCAAGAGACTCGAAGTCAAAAGAGTCCAGAAGACCTTCATGATGAATTTTCTGAATGCGTTTCTCGTTTATATGGCCTAGACGGCAATGCCAGAGGAAGCTCGGGTTTAAGTAGTTCGGCTTAAACTATTTAGCACTCATGTTATAGATGGATGATGTCGAGTTCGAAGGTTGATCATTCAAGATGTATAAACCATTCACAAGATAACCATTACAATAGTAAATACTGTCTCGATAAATCATCAAACTCGAGTTCTCAATCACAAATCGAAAACCATCCAAATCCAGACATGAAATAGAAATAATGTTTCTGCTAATCGCAGGCACATAGTAACAATTACTTAATTCTAAAACAAGTCCACAGGGAAGATGCAAATCATAAACGCCAACACACAATGCAATAACTCTTGCTCCATTTCCGATGCGTAGATCCGCTTCTCCCTTAGCTAGCATCCTACTTCTTCTTAGTCCCTGCACATTTTCACAAATGTGTGAGACACTTCCGGTATCCAATACCCACGAAGATGTAGTACAGATGTTAGATTCTATAACATGAATACCTGAGGCAGAAGCTTCATCAAGCTTCTTGTCCTTCAGATCATCCAAGTAAAGGTGACAATTACGCTTCCAGTGTCCAAACACTCAGCAGTAATGACAGTCACCCTTATCGGGCTTAGGTTTAGGCGTAGAGGCAACTTTTGCCTTCTTCGCCACCTTCTTTTTCGTTTTACCCCGCCGCTTTTTGCTGGACTTCTTCTCAACAGCAAGCACAGTCTTAGGAACCACGATATCCTTCTCAGCCGATTTCAGCATCCCATGCAGCTCAGCTAAGCTCTTAGTCATCCCGTGCATATGGTAATGCATCACGAACTGATTATAGTCCTCGGGCAATGACATCTGGATCAGATCCACGGCCAAGTCACCATCGAGCTTCATTCTCATGCATTCAAGTTCTTCAATATGAGATCTCATGTTGAGGACATGGGTGTTGACAGAGCTACCTCTCGGCATCTCCACCTTCACCAAAGCTTTCAGCGTCTTGTACTTTTCAGTACGCACTAGCTCCTGAAACATGGTCTTGAGCTATTCGATCATATCAAACATGCTCTTCCCCTCAAACTGCCTCTGCAGATTCGGTGCCATGCTTCCCAACATGAGACATGAATGTTGGGATATCTACGGGTTCCTAGCAAATGATCTCATCGATCTAGGGTTTGGGTTCTAGGTTTCATGCAGCGGAAGAAGAGATATAAATCTAGCCAAACGTCACACAAAAACAGTTGTGCAATAACCCGAAAGAACGTGTATATCACCGTGGGATTCGAATACTTACCTCGTTCTATCAAAATCTAGAAGTATCAATCGATCCAGGACCTGTTTTAATCACCAAGAGCTTAAAGTACAACTCTTCTACACGTATCCACACCGGCGGGAAGGATTCCAACACTTTGGAACGTATCTTCTAGGATATGTGAAGAGAAAACGACGTCCTTGACTTGGAATCGATATTCCGGGGTTTAGAACTCAAGAGAAAGCTTCTCCGATGCTCTAGGAAGTATCTAGGATGTCTTAGGTTGATCCCCTAGGGTTTGGGGCGGCTCCCATGATTAATAGGATTGCCTAAACCCTAAAATCCCGAAAAATGAAGTTTTTTCCGAAAGTCGGACCGTTCAGTCTAGGTATGGACTGGACGATGTGACCCCTGTGGAACGGACGATCCATCTCCAACAGAACGGACGGACCGGCACGGCTGGACCGACCGGTCCAGGTCTAGACTGGACGGTCTGGCTGTCTGGAACTCTTCCAGCTCGTTCTGTCGTTCCTTCTCGCATCGTACTCTTCACATGTGGTCCATCCCTAATGGTGTGTGACCCTGTAGGCCCATTCGAAGTAGTAGTGGCTTCGGAAACCCTTTTCCGAACCACAAGTCATGGTTAGTCTCTAGCAAGACGCCATGACCACCCACCTAGAATAGAGTTAGAGGTGATCTAACAAAGCCAGCAATAGCTCGAGTTCTGATCCTTTGTCTCATGATGTCATATGTTGAACAAGGGCATGGTATGAGCCACCCTTCAAGTTCAACCGCTTACTCGTCTTGGCAAATCGACTGACAAAATAGATGTAACTTCATCTATAGCGTGACCACGCGTTTTTCACAGTCTGATTTCTATGAGGGGCCCAGCTGTAATACCCCGAAACCCGATTCGAATATTTAATTATTTAGAAATGAATAATTAAATAGAAATATCACGAAATCACCAAAAGTGAATAGTACAACGCCGGGGAGAGGCACTAGGATCGTCACGTGCGGGAAGAATCAAAAGAACAAAAAAAAAAAGAAAAGAAAGAAAAAAAGTAGGGCTGGTCTGCCGAACCAGGACTTGGTCCGGTGCGGACCAACCTGCTCAGCCGGAGTCGGAGCGCGCTGAGCGGACTGGGAGAAGAAAAGTTTAAAAAAAAAATAAGTGATCCTGGTCCGGCGGACCAGGAAGTTGGTCCGGCGGACTGTGAATCGACAAATCGCAACTTGCCAACTTGCGATCTTGGGACGCGGTTTTCGCCGGATTCCGGGGCCCACTTGCCACCCAGTCGCCTCCCACGCCTCGAGGACGTTGCAGACTCGCCTATGGGCTTGGGCTTGAGCCCACAAACTCCCTATCTCGCGCCATAAACATCTCCCAAAGCTAGGACTTAGGCATTTTCGGAGAAAACAGAGGAAGAAGAGAAAGAGGGAGAAAGGGAGAGAAAGGAGACGAACCAATGAGAAAGGAGCTCGAGGAGACCAAGAGGGATGTGCCCAGACGTGCCCTGGAGCTTTTCACGCCGTGTGGAGTCACGGGGGACGCACACAAACTCGGACAAACTCACTAAAGCTCAAGAACAAGGTGAGTGGCTTGAGTTGGATTTGTGAGATCTTGTTCTCAGTGTGTGATGGTCCAAATCGAGATTTCATTGCGTGTTTGAGGTTTAGAACATGTCTAGGGATGTAAAACTATGTTTTAATAGCATTTGGAAGCAACCCTAGATCGAAACGGATGAGCAAGATCGAAACAGAACCGAAAATCGGGAAGGAGAAAACAGGTCCCAGTCCCGGTCCGCCAGACCAGCTGTTGGTCAGCTCCGGACCGAGACTAGGATAGACCAACGTCACTCAGCCGAACTAGGAGAGAAGAAGGCGGACCGAGAGAAGAACGCGGACTGGTCCGCCGGACCAGACGTGTTCCAAGGAAATGTACACCGCCTGACCAGAAGAAAGACAGACCGGACCGAGAAAATTACACGCCTGGTCCGGGGCTGACCAGTCCTGGTCCGCCGGACCAGACGTGTCGGAGTGAGGGGCACTCCGTCTGACCAGAAGAGACGGACCGAGAGAGGAGAAGCAGGCTGGTCCGGAGCTGACCAATCTTGGTCCGCCGGACCAGGCTTGTTTTCTCTCTCGGACCGACGGACCAAGAGATGGAGCGGACCAGAGGAGAAACAGAACTGGTCCGGCTGACCAGGACTTGGTCCGCCGGACCAGGCTCAGAGAAACTTGGAGAAAATTTCCCGTTCGCCGGGAAAAAGGAAACGACCAACGGGCTTGGCCCGGGCCTGACCAGACTTGACCGTGGACAAACCAAACCCCCACCAGAGGACAAGACTTCACGATTGGGATCAATCAAACCGAGTTTTTGCCAGAAAGCTGCGTAGCGTAGTGAGATGTGCGATATCGAAATAGAGTGATCGTTGCGTGATTGTTTGCGGGTAGAACTTGCATGGCGTTAAACGGTAGCTCGGTAGGGACCGGATACCGTGATACGTATGGTTGTACTATGGGGATATTGCACGTCGTGTGCCATGTGTGTAGCTTGCTCGTGCGTACGAGTTAAGCGTGATTGTGTTTGTGGATGGTTGTGGATTGAACCATCACCATCATGGACTTGACGGGCGGTTGAGACGCGTATTAGTCGTGTGCGACACGATGGCCAACGTCATGGATTTGACGGGCGTGGACTCGCACCTAGTCATGGACTTGACTAGGGTATATGGCTGGACCCTATGGTGGACTCCATACGGGTGTGATTATGAATGATGTGATATAATTACGTGTTGTTATTACTTG
>NW_010966433.1:103168-107435 GCF_000463585.1 Tarenaya hassleriana
GTATTTCCGTTGTGTCATGGATTTGACATCGGTAGTCACGAGAGTGACAGGCGCAGGAGACGCGCACGATCGCATGCGATGCGATGGCCAACGTCACGCGAGTGACGGGCGTGGATTCGCCCCTGGTCATGGACTTGACCAGGGTATACGGCTAAGCCCTATGGCGGATTCCATACGGGCGTGATTGTGATTGCTATTTACGTGCTTACTGTGTTTTACTTAGTGCATGTGTTTTTATGGAAATGTCGACTGTACCGTTCTCGTTGGGAACGGGATTTCCGGGTTCAGCCCGGGCTACTCACTAAGCAGTTGTGCTTAGCCCTCGTGGTTTACATTTTTCAGATCACGAGGATTACGCCTAGCGCATCCGGCAGACGACGACCTGAGAGAGGCAGCATCATGTACGGGATTTACATTTTGGGTTACGGGTCTTGTATTTCCCGCATTTTGTACGGTTAAATTATAACTATTCAGACATGTGTTATTTTGCGATACTGATCGCCTGTTGTATTTTCCGCTGCTTACTCTATTAGTTTAAAAATGATTTTGGATTTCATATTTTTGCTTCCGCATTATTATTTTATTACTACTTGTCCATGTGGCACAGCCCGTATACTGTACACGGGTTACGGGTGTCACACCAGCGACATCTCTTCTGCTAAGGAGGTGACAAGTCCCGTATTGCATGTCTACTATCTACATATGATCCGTGAACGTATCTGAGCAACGGCGTTATGATCATCCGGTTAAAGACGACATTTGACGCAGTCAAGACATGCCACTCCTTATATCAGATACTCTAGACATCTCATGTCTGAGGATCCAAGAACGAACCGCTGTATAAGATTCAAGTCATGACTCATGTCCATATGACAATCTCATGCGGGTCATCCAGTCACTCGTTCCGAACGAGTACCCATGATTGTGATCTGCATCCAATGCATCGATCACACCTCATGCTAGTCTTAATTCATCATTGTTCCCACAACGATAACTGATCAGGGAGTTTAGAATCATTCTCTAATGATTCAAGGATACCGAAATATAATAAACATGCCAATCATATAACGAGAAAAGTAATGCATTCATAAATCAATGAATCAATACAAAGTCAAATATCATATCACGGATCATCCTAGAGCATTACAACCAACAATCTCCCACTATGCTCTATGATCTATCCTACAAGCATCTAATCCACATACCCTTAACATGACCATCATGCTTTGACGAAGGGAGAGGCTTCGTCAATGGGTCGGCAATATTATCATCTGTCGACACTCTGTTTATCTTCACATCTCCTCTGTCGATGATTTCTCTGATCAAGTAAAATCGCCTGAGTATGTGTTTGGATCTCTGGTATGACCCAAGTTCCTTGGTTTGCGCAATCGCACCATTGTTGTCATAGTACAACTCAATGGGATCTGCAGTGCTAGGAATGACACACAGGTCTCCCACGAATTTCCTGATCCAAACAGCTTCCTTAGCTGCATCCGATGTTGCTATGTACTCGGCTTCTGTAGTCGAATCTGCCACGGTTGGTTGTTTGGAACTCCTCTTCCAACTGATAGCCCCACCGTTCAGGCAGAAAACGTAACCTGACTGCGATCTGAAGTCATCTCTGTCAGTCTGGAAACTAGCATCGGTATAACCCCTTATAGCGAGCTCGTTTTCCAATCCGCCATACACCAAGAACAAATCCTTAGTCCTTCTCAAGTACTTAAGGATGTTCTTGACCGCAGTCCAGTGAGCCTCACCTGGTGTAGACTGATATCTATGATGGATGTGATGCTCTAGGATGATCATACGATATGAGAACTATGTATGAGACGATGTATTTATTGGATGAATGCATTGTTTGTTCATTATTTATTTTGCATATTTGATAAATAATGATATCCATGGATCGTTATGAACGATCCTAAATTCCTTAGTCATTTGTCATTATGGGAGCAATGATGAATTAAGACTAACATGAGGCGTGATGGATGATCATGGTGATGATCATGTGTATTGGATACGGATCACGGTCATGAGTACTTGTTTGGAATAAGTGACTGGATGACTCGCGTGAGATTGTCGAATGGATTTTATCCATGACTTGAATCTCACTTGATGGTTCACTTTGGATCCTTAAACCTGAGATATCTATTGTATCCATCATGACGAGTAATGTACTTTGACTGCGTCAAACATCGTCTTTAACCGGATGATTATAAATGCGTGGCTCGGGAATCATATAGTGGATAGTAGATAGTCAAGATAGAACTTTGTCCCTCTCGAAAGAGAGAGATATCGTTTGGGCCCGTCGTAGAAGTGAGACTGTAGAAATGTGTGGCCGCACTATAGATGAATGTCATCTATCTCTTACAGTCTACTCGGGTTACGACAAAGAAATCGAACTATGAGTTTGAGTATGATATCGTGAGACAAAGAGGATCATCGTTGGAGCTATCTCTGGCTTTTAGGTTAGATCACATCTAACTCTTTCCGATACGGGTAATCATAATGTCTTGCTAGAGACCGCCTATGATTTGTAAAGCAAGATTGGATCTCGGGTTTACTGCCGTATTCGGAGGAGTCTAAAGAGGCACACACATATGGGATGGACGTATATGAACGAGACAGGATCGGACGAGAAAAATCGGATTTTTCTCCGTTTTTGAGGTCTGGTCCAGAGCTGACCAAGAGTTGGTCAGCCAGACCAGACGCACTTAGGAGAAACGGACTAACTTGGCGGAAATGACTGGCTGGTCCGGGGCTGACCAAGAGTTGGTCAGCCAGACCAGACCAGTCAGACGGACCGAAATGTGAAGCTCGGAGCATGGCTCGTCCGGCGGACCGAAATCTTGGTCCGCCGAACCAGCAAGTCAGGCGGACTGAACTTCGCAGTACGGAGCTCGGCTGGTCTGGCGCACCAAGATTCTAGTCCGCGGATCGCGGACTATCGGCAAAGTAGTTGGTCACGTGTGCTTGGTCCGGATGACCAAGAGTTTGTCAGCTCCGGACCAAGACACTGAAAAATCCGAAATCGCATTTTCCAGCCTTTGTTTTGGTGGAAACAGGTGGGGAATGCGTAAAACTCATCATTGCTCGGCTTCTCTGACCTTTGGAAGGATAGAGAAACAGAGAGAAACTTTCCCAAGAGAAAGAGAGATCAAGAAGGTGTTCTTGAACTCCATACGAAAAGAGATTGGATCTCTTGAGCTCTAGCAAGCTTGATTCCAAGTGTTGGAATCCATTCCAAGGTGTTGACTACTCAAGAGGGCGTTGGTTCTTTCAACACCTAGGCTGTGATCAACAAACAACCTTCAGATTGTGAATCAAAAGTTAGTTTTTCTCTCTGAGAGAAGTTCTTCATCGAAAGGTTTGGTCTGTTGGTGTTCAAAAACGTTTTGAACGCTAATTCCACTGCGTAAACTCTGTTGGTTTAGTGCTCCATGATGTACTGATTATGAGCTTTGTTCAGATACATTCGATGTATTGATACTTTCTATGTGGTTTTATGAGAGTACTTTATTCATTACATGTTCTTGCATGCTAGATCTGTTATGAAATCCATGTATCATTATGAATGATACTAAACTCCCTAGTCTTATGTCGTTATGGGAATAACGACATAATAAGACTAGTATGATGTGTGATTGATGATCACATAGATGATCATAGGTATTGGATACGATCACGATCATAGGTATTCGTTGGAGAACGGAATACTGGAATGACCCGCATGAGATTGTCACATGGACTAGCGTCATGACTTGAATCTCATATGACGGTTCCATGATCGGATCCTAAGACCTGAGATATCTACGGAATCCAACATGAGGAGTTGCGGGCTTTGAATACGTCAAACGTCCTGCGTAACAGGAGGCAGAGATGATTCCGGCTGATGATCCTTTTGTATCGCGATATCATATGTCGAACATAAGGCATGGACAAGCCACCTTATCTGATTCGACTGCTTTCTCGTTAACTGAGTTCGACTGTCTGAAATAGACGACGTTCGTCTATAGTGCGGCCACACATTTCTACAGTCTCGCTCACACGAGGGGCCCAGCGATATCTCTCTCTTTTACGAGAGGTACAAATCCCGTCCTGACTATCTACAATCCAGTACATTAGTCGTTTCGTACATGATACACGCCTTTATAGTCCTCCTGTTACGCAGGACGTTTGACGCATTCAAAGCACGAAACTCCTCATGTTGGATTCCGTAGACATCTCAGGTCTTAGGATCCAATCATGGAACCGTCATATGAGATTC
>NW_010966433.1:108138-109161 GCF_000463585.1 Tarenaya hassleriana
CGTCGGACACACCAACGGAAAGATAGTTTGGAGAAAATTCTCAACAAACAAAGTCTCAAGCATAAGCTCGAATTTCATTCACCAAAATCTGAGTTTTACATATGAAAAACACATATAAGTCCGCCCCCCCTGGACCGTCCGTTCCGACTTACCCAGAACGGACGGTCTAGGGTTCGTCTCCGTGATCAGATCACGTTTTTCGCGTTCTCGGCCCCGTTCAGACCCGAAACTGATCTGAATTCTCCTGTGAACCCAAAATTATCCGAATAGACCATCCATTCGATTATGTAATCCCAATCCCGGAGCTCCCACTAAATCAAGTATATCTAATATCTCGATTAAGTTACATGCATTCATTCACTATGGACCATCCATAAGAATAAATCATGTCTATATGAGTCACAGTTGATCAGATTAAGCAACGATTGCATAATCGGACCTTGAAAACGAAAAATTTCGGAATCTGGACTTCGGACAGTCCGTCCTGGATACAGAACGGACGTTCCAGGTTTGATAGAACGATCGTTCTCGACTTCAGAAGTCAGAACGGACGTTCCTGTCCGAAACCAGCCGGAACGGACGTTCCATGCTCGCAGAACGGATGTTCCACAACAGCCAGAACGGACGGTCCAGGGCGGACCTTCCGTTCTGGTCTGTGCAGTCCGCCACCCCTGGACCGTCCGTTATTATCTTGGTGAGGCAAGATGGAGAAATGGTGGTTCTCATAGCTTGAAAGTAGATGCTTGATCTAGGTGCGGTTTCGAAAAACCCTTATTAATGTAATGCTAAGTGTGTACCTCCCATTACTAGAGCACCTATCAAGGCATCGATCATCCGTAACACGGGTCATGCCAAAGCTGAGCGTGCCGGATTATCTTTGTGAGGCAGGGTAGGAAATCGTGGTTCCTACAGCTTGAATATGGTTTATCTTGGGTAAAGTTGTCAAGTTTGACTTGAGACTTAATGGTACAGATGAGACGAGTATGCAATGATATTTGATATCATAGTCTCATAAAGGGATCT
>NW_010966434.1:0-843 GCF_000463585.1 Tarenaya hassleriana
TTTTTTTTTTTTTGTTGATGAATACATCAAAATTCAAGGCATCAGTGCTCTATACATTTCCATTTGAAACAAAAATATTCATCTATTAATGAATGTTGTCGGAAAGATTGGTATAGTAGAAGCATCTGCCGAGTCCAATATATATATATATATATATAGAATGGAAATAATCACATTCATAATTATCGTAAATGACCAGTGAAGGGAGACAATTCTTCTGTATACTTGGTAAAGTCCGCCTTTCAGAAAACACGAATCATCCGTCTATTAAGAAGTGTGCCAAAATACCATATTTCATGATAACCGAAGATAAACGTGTATTTTATATATACATATATATTATATATTTATACGTATCAATATACGATATAAACGTGTATTTTAGATATATATATATATATATATATATATATATGTAAAAATATACGAATATTTATATATAAATATGCGTTTTACATGTATTAATTGTAAATATTATGAGATTAATTTGCTCGGTGAAGATTGAGAAAAATAAGAACAGATTCTGAAAGAAAAAAGACACGAAAGAGAAGTCTTAGGGTTGAAGAAGAATGTTCTGATTGTATTGTTTCTCTATCGTATAATATTACATTGTATATGTGTACATATATAATGGAAAATAATCACTAAGTCAAAGGAAATAAAATAATTAGGGGAATTCTAAAGTGGAAAGTTTACATTTAGTTGCTGAATTTTGGTGAAGGAGAATCAATCTTCTAACGGCAGATCACGTGTTTGATGTTGTCCTGATTTATCATCTTGGATTGTTTCCTCTTTCTTATTCGTTGCTTCTTCTCCAAGTAAACCATCATCACGTTCATGTTC
>NW_010966435.1:0-843 GCF_000463585.1 Tarenaya hassleriana
TGCATGATTGTTATTTTGTTTCTGCTATCAGTAAGAACATTATATCGATTTCATGCTTAGATTCGTATGGTTTTAGATTTGTTATTGAGAACAAATGTATGTCCATTTATAAAGGTGCCTTATTTTATGGTAAAGGTTACCATATTAATGGCCTTTATGTTTTGGATGACGAACCGTCTAGATACAGGTTCGACATCATCCATCTATAGCGTGAGTACTAAACGGTTTAAGCCGAACGACTTAAACCCAACCTTCCTCTGGCATTGTCGTTTAGGCCATATAAACGAGAAGCGCATTTAGAAGCTTCATTCTGAAGGTCTTCTGGATTCATTTGACTTAGAGTCTCTTGAATCTTGCGAGTCTTGTTTGATGGGCAAGATGACAAAGCATCCTTTCAAAGGGAAAGGACAGAGAGCGATAGAGTTATTGGATCTGATACATAGTGATATATGCAGACCAATGAGCTGTCCAGCTAGAGGATGTTATCTGTATTTCGTTACGTTCACTGATGATTTCAGTCGATACGGTTATGTCTATTTGATAAGACATAAGTCTGAAACACTTGAAATGTTCAAGGCTTTCAGAAACGAAGTACAAAACCAGCTTGGCAAGACGATCAAGACACTTCGATCCGATCGTGGTGGCGAGTATATGAGCCAAGAGTTCACTGACTATCTGGTTGATTGTGGTATTGTATCACAATTAACTCCTCCTGGAACGCCACATTGGAACGGCGTGTCAGAATGGAGGAACCGAACACTGTTAGACATGGTTCGGTCTATTATGAGTCAGACAGATCTTCCGAAGTCCTTCTGGGGCTATGCTTTAGAGACCGCTGCATAC
>NW_010966436.1:0-843 GCF_000463585.1 Tarenaya hassleriana
CCTTTCTTTTCCTTTTGTCGTCGCATCTCGTTTCGATATTCTGTCCGCACAGGGTTTTTTATCTCCAAATAATTCTTACTTTTATTGTAATATTTGATTGATGTTTTTTATTTTTCACACCTCGTTTCGGGTTAACGGAGACGATAACCGTTGTCTTGTTTGATAAATTCTAATGCAATACCCGGTTGCACGTGTTGCGCCATTTTTTCCACCGGATCTCGTTCCACCGATGTTCGTTTGTTCGGCATGGGTTTGTTCTGTTGTTGTTTGTTCTAGGCGGAAATGGTACGAGAACCAAACCGTTGAGAAAAATACCGGAGAACTCAGATTTCGCGACTATATTTTGCGGGGTCAAGAATGGCGAAAGGCCGTGAACGAACTAGCGGGTGAAAATAGATAAAACATAGTGAACACAAGAGTCGACGAGTGCGATCATAGCAGCACTAATGCACCGGATCCCATCAGAACTCCGCAGTGAAGCGTGCTTGGGCGAGAGTAGTACTAGGATGGATGACCTCCTAGGAAGTCCTCGTGTTGCACCCTTTCGTTTCCTTTTGTCGTCGCATCTCGTTTCGATATTCTGTCCGCACAGGGTTTTTTACCTCCAAATAATTCTTACTTTTATTGTAATATTTGATTGATATTTTTTTATTTTTCACACCTCGTTTCGGGATAACGGAGACGATAACCGTTGTCTTGTTTGATAAATTCTAATGCAATACCTGGTTGCACGTGTTGCGCCATTTTTTCCACCGGATGTCGTTCCACCGATGTTCGTTTGATCGGCATGGGTTTGTTCTGTTGTTGTTTGTTCTAGTCGAAAATGGTATGAGAACCAAACCG
>NW_010966437.1:0-842 GCF_000463585.1 Tarenaya hassleriana
AGTAAGCATTGCCTCCATAGATGAGTTGAGTTCTCTACATCTTTAAAAACAGAGTAACCCCGCACACAGAGAGATATTGCCACAAGCATGATGAATCCATCCAATGCCTTCATCTGTGTGAGACATCATGAGTTCTAGTCAAAAGGGTGCAGCTCACAATTTCGACAAAATTGCAAAGAATACTATGGATCACAAAACTAAAAGCAACAAGACACATGCCAAGGAACTAGGATCTCATCTAGTTAAAAAGAGTTTTATGCTTGTTTCGTGAGTTCTGGGATTGCGTATGAACAGTACTTCTCGACCACCAAATGAAGAAACATCAAAACAAGGAAGTTCAATATCTTTTTTTGGAGATTCCCAGACATATAGTGGAACATGTTACGTGTTACAACGTCAGGAGTATATCCATCTTTTTACCATTCGCTCAACTAAGCTTAATGCCACAGCCCCTCCATACATAATCCATTGATGAGGGTGTTAAATGTGACAACATTTGGCTCGTAACCCAACTTCATGATTTTACCCAAAACCGAAAATCCCAAAATCACTCGACATGAGCCGCAGAAACAGATCATCAGAACACTGAAACTGTAGTTTTCATGTGAAACCCCGAGCAACTCCATTGATTTGCAAAGATAAATCACAACATCTTGGCAATTGCACTCAATTGCCAAGAGGAGAGATGAGAACTGCTGAATCTCAGACGACGACAGAGCAAGAGGAGAGATGAGAATGAACAAAACCTGAAGTAGAAGCAGGAGCCATTCTCCGAACCATCGCCGACATCCGAGTTCCAGGCTTTCCGCACGAAGATAGTCTGGGAATCAGAACTCGGGGGG
>NW_010966438.1:0-841 GCF_000463585.1 Tarenaya hassleriana
ATGGTCAGTCACGACGAAAATCGTTCTCACAGATGAACAGAAGAGACATAACATCTAATCGAAATTTGCGCTAAAGGTCTCCCTATGTATTTCCAAACCAAATTCCAAAAGCAGCATTCTCATCAACATAACAAGATAACAAATAATCACAGTATCACAAAATCGCCCCCAGTGAATTGCGGATTGAAATACAGATCACGCTAAGCCATTAGATAGGAAATACAAATCGAAATACAGGGGGGAAAAGGGAGAAGTGAACTCGGATAGTTATCAACAAGATCATCATCAAAATCAGAATTACTTACAGGCTTACAGCTATCTACATGTATCTCAAACAAGATTATACAGGCATAATCAAAACATTGATACAAAGCGTAAAATTAACAGGTTTGTTGATGGAAATAACGTTCCGAACCGATTTTTTTTCATGGAAAGCAAAATGAAATCTTTGAAGTGCAGGTGCCTACTGGAAACATTGCGATCAAAGAAAATCGGAGAATGCG
This sequence comes from Tarenaya hassleriana, assembly GCF_000463585.1. Classification (NCBI taxonomy): domain Eukaryota; kingdom Viridiplantae; phylum Streptophyta; class Magnoliopsida; order Brassicales; family Cleomaceae; genus Tarenaya; species Tarenaya hassleriana. The sequence goes on from NW_010966438.1 coordinate 504, forward strand.
CAGATCGAATAGGAAACCAAAAAGAGATCGGCCATAAAAGAGGAAGCTTCCTCGAGATGAATGAACCGAAAACAGAGAAATTCCTGGCAACGAATCTTCGACTGAGGACTAACAATATAACCGTCAAAGCGGTAGGGGGAGGAATCTTACCTGATGCAATGATTAGGGTTTCGAGAATTCGCTAATCGGAGCAGATGAAGAAACAAAAACCCTAAATTCGGATAGATTCTGGGCCACGAGAATATACGAGAGAGAAGGAAGACCTGTGAAATCGATATGCTCTTTTTGTATTTTCCCCCAATTCATTTATGGATTTATCTCCACTCTTTTTTTTTTTT
>NW_010966439.1:0-841 GCF_000463585.1 Tarenaya hassleriana
ACACCCGTAAGGATCACTTCCCCCTTCCATTCATTGACCAAATGTTAGAAAGACTTGCACTACATTCTTATTTTTGTTTTCTCGATGGTTACTCCGGTTTCTTTCAGATTCCTATCCATCCGAGTGACCAAGAGAAAACAACATTCACATGCCCTTACGGCACTTTTGCATATAGACGCATGCCATTTGGATTGTGCAATGCACCCGCAACTTTTCAAAGATGCATGATGGCTATTTTCTCCGATGTCATTGAAGACATTATGGAGGTGTTCATGGACGATTTTTCCGTCCATGGACCCTCCTTTGATGCGTGTTTAACCAATCTCCATCGAGTGTTAGACAGGTGTCTCAAGGCGAACTTGGTTTTGAATTGGGAGAAATGCCACTTTATGGTGCAAGAAGGCATTGTACTTGGTCATCGGATTTCGGACAAAGGGATAGATGTGGATAGAGCAAAAGTGGAAGTGATTGAGAAGTTACCGCCACCGACCAACGTTAAAGGGATCAGAAGTTTCTTGGGTCACGCCGGATTTTACAGGAGATTCATCAAAGATTTTTCGAAGATAGCAAGACCCTTGACTGCGCTTTTGGGCAAGGACGTCCCGTTTGAGTTTAATGAGGGGTGCCACAAGGCATTTGGAATATTGAAGAAGGCACTAGTTTCACCTCCGATCATCCAGCCCCCGGATTGGAGTATTCCTTTTGAGTTAATGTGTGATGCTAGCGACTTCGCGGTCGGGGCCGTATTGGGGCAAAAGAAAGATGGGAAGCATTACGCCATATACTACGCAAGTCGAACGCTCGATGATGCTCAAATAAACTACTCCACCACGGAGAAAGA
>NW_010966440.1:0-841 GCF_000463585.1 Tarenaya hassleriana
AAAGAACCGGTATTCTTCCCGTTAATTAACCGTTTGTAACTATTTAAAAACATAAAAAAAATGGATATACTAATGTGGGTTTAGGGGCAGACATGAAAAGCAGTTGGAGGAGGGGAAATGCAGACAATAGAGTGTGGGAGGAGAAGAGGAAGGTCCAGACGTCGACGGAGAGCCAATGCGCCGTGACGTCATGTCCAAGACAAGTATTTCTCCCAAAGGAGTGGACTTACTAGGACGTGTTTTCGAAACTATGAACAAGGCACGTACAGTTGTTGTCGGTCCCATTTTCCACTTCGAGACGAGTTGTAGCTTATTGAAAGATAGGTCCGCTTTCTGCAGATTGAGATCCGAGCCTGGTTTCTTTTGTGGGCCTGAACAAGGGCCATAATTAAAATGGGCCTATTATACAAGGAGCATAACTAAATAACTGAATGGGCCTAAATGAGGCCTGTGAGAAATGGCTTTGTGGATTTATAAGAAGAAGAGAAGCCCACATGATATCCCTCTTCAAGATTTGATCCGGAGACTTTTGGGCATTCAATTGAGTGAGAGGGATTTGCCTGCTATATGGACAGAGGAATTCACAAATCAATTATGTACGTTATTATTTGGAAAACGATTCCTTTTTTCTTTCCCAAATACATCCAGGTGGAAAAAAACATATTTATATCAAAGTTTCGAGTTCGATTCCACCAGTAGGGAGAAAAATGCGTAATTAATTAAATGATTAAAGGTTGATTTCGGATCTAAATGAATTAAATAGGTGAATCATCTGATTATAAAAAAACATATTTATAATAAAAGGATATGGAAGAAGATGAGAGGACTTCACTTGTCGTTT
>NW_010966441.1:0-841 GCF_000463585.1 Tarenaya hassleriana
GGAGAAGCGGCCTATATTCTAGGAATAAAGATCTATAGAGATAGATCGAGGCGTCTTCTAGAACTGTGTCAGAGTACTTACATCGATAAGGTCTTGAAACGGTTCAAGATGCAAGATTCCAAGAAAGGAACCTTACCGATGAGCAGTGGCACAGTTCTCTGCAAGAGTCAGTGTCCTACGACACCTGATGAGTGAGAACGCATGGATCGGATTCCATATGCTTCGGCAATTGGATCCATACAGTATGCCATGCTTTGTACTCGACCGGATGTATCCTACGCGTTGAGCATTACGAGTAGATACCAGTCAGATCCAGGTGAGTCACACTGGATCGCCATCAAGAACATCCTGAAGTACTTGAAAAGGACTAAGGATGTGTTCTTGGTATACGGTGGGTCGGAAGACGAGCTCGCTGTAAGAGGTTACACCGATGCTAGTTTTCAATCAGACCCGGATGACTACAGATCGCAGTCTGGCTATGTTTTCTGCTTAAACGGAGACGTTGTTAGCTTGAACAGTTCCAAGCAGGCGACCGTTGCAGATTCTACTACAAAAGCTGAGTATATTGCAGCGTCGGACGCAGCAAAGGAAGCTGTTTGGATCAGAAAGTTTGTTGGTGACTTGGGTGTCATTCCGAGTGCTGATAGCCCCATTGCTCTGTATTGTGACAACAATGGAGCGATCGCACAAGCAAAAGAACCCAGATCCCATCAACGATCCAAACACATACTCAGACGATTTCACATTATCAGGGAGATTATAGACCATACTCAGCTTCTATAGTAGAATCTGCAACGGTCGCCTGCTTGGAATTCTTCCAGCTAACAGCGCCTCCGTTCAA
>NW_010966442.1:0-1571 GCF_000463585.1 Tarenaya hassleriana
CGAGTCATCACATAGTCAAAATGTCATATCACGGAATATCCTAGAGCATTAAAACCAACAGATTTCACTCCTTGCAAAGTAGGAACATCATTTCTGATGAGCAATATATCATCTACATAAAGCACAAGGAAGACCACTGCGCTCCCACTAACCTTCTTGTAAACGCATGGCTCATCTTCGTTTTGCAGTAAACCAAACGTTTTGAATGCCTCGTCAAATCGAAGATTCCAGCTCCTCGAAGCCTGCTTCAGTCCATAAATGGATCTCTGAAGCTTGCACACCTTCCTCGGACTCTTAGGATCGACAAAACCCTCGGGTTATGTCATGTACACATCCTCGAGCAAATTTCCGTTAAGGAATGCGGCCTTGACGTCCATCTGCCATATCTCGTAGTCATAATACGCAGCTATGGCCAGCAGAATCCATATAGATTTAAGCATCACGACTGGTGAAAAGGTTTCATCATAGTCTATACCATGAATCTGTCGAAACCCTTTCGCGACGAGTCGTGCCTTATAGGTATGCACGATGCCATCCATGTCGGTTTTCTTCTTGAAAACCCACTTACATCCAATGGTCTTAATACCATCGAACGAATCGACCAAAGTCCACACTTTGTTGTCGTACATGGATTGCATCTTAGACTCCATGGCCTGGTGCCATTTCTCAGAATCGGAACTCGCCACAGCCTCTATATATGACGTAGGCTCGTCATGTTCTAACAACATGAGTTCGTCGTTTCCAGTCACAAGAAATCCGTATCTTGTAGGCTCTTGGCGAATTCTACCAGATCTCCGAGGTTCACTAGGAGGTGTTGTCTCAACAACTTGTGACACAGGTTTAACCGATTCGACCTGTTCACTCGGTTCTTCGACTATTTGTGGTTCTCGAACTTCTTCGAGATCTATTCTACTCCCACTAACTCTCTTGGAGACGAACTCTCTCTCCAAGAAAGATACATTCCGAGCAACAAACACTTTGTTCTTAGATGGGTTGTAGAACCAGTACCCTTTAGTTTCCTTAGGGTAACCCACAAATATGCATTTATTAGACTTGGCGGATAGCTTATCAGAAGCCAGACGTTTCACGTAAACGTCGCATCCCCAAATCTTCATAAATGCTAACCTGGGACGCTTCCCATTCCATATCTCATATGGTGTCTTGTGAACCGACTTTGTTGGACAGTTGTTCAGTATAAGCGCTGCCGTTTCCAAGGTGTAATCCCAAAAGGATTTAGGAAGATCGACCTCACTCATCATAGACCGTACCATATCTAATAGGGTTCGGTTCCTCCTCTTAGACACGCCATTCCACTATGGCGTTCCAGGTGGAGTCAGCTGTGAGAGAATCCCACAATCTGCCAGATAGTCAGTGAACTCTTGCCTCATATACTCGCCACCTCGATCAGATCGAAGCAACTTGATCCTCTTGCCAAGTTGGTTCTGCACTTCGTTTCTGAAAGTCTTGAACAATTCAAGCGTTTCAGACTTATGTCTCATCAAGTAGACATAACCGTACCTACTGAAATCATCAGTAAACGTAACAAAGTACAGATAACCTCCTCTAGCAGG
>NW_010966442.1:2444-5668 GCF_000463585.1 Tarenaya hassleriana
CGGAGATCTACTTCTCCCTTCGCCAATTGTCTACTTCCTCGCAATCCCTGCACATTTGCACAAATGTGTGAGGCACATCCGATATCCAATACCCATGATGTAGAAGTACACAAGTTAGCCTCTATAATGAAGATACCAGAAGTTGAAGCTTCTGCAAGCTTCTTCTTCCTCTGATCTTCCAGGTAGAGTCTGCAATTTCTATAACAATGCCCAACAACATGACAGAAATAACACTCTTCCTTCTTGGGTTTAGGCTTAGGCTTAGTGACAACACTTGTCACTTTCCTCTTGCCCTTACTGTAATACCCCGAAACTCGATTCGAATATTTAATTATTTAAAAATGAATAATTAAATAGAGATATCACGAAATCACTAAAAAGTGATGGTACAATGCCAAGGAGAGCCACGAGGATCATCGCGCGCGGAAAGGATCGGGAAGAATAAAAAAAAAGAGAAAGAGAAAAAAACAGGGTTGGTTCGCCGGACCAGAATTTGGTCCGGGGTGGACCAACCTGCTCAGGCGGACTCGGACTGGACAGTACGGACTGGGAGAAGTTTCGAAAAAAAAATAAAACTGACCCGGGTCCGGCGGACCAGGAGGTTGGTCCGGCAGACCGGGAATCGACAAAACGCAACTTGCGCTGTTGCCACCTTGGAACACGGAATTCGCCGGATTCCGGGGCCCACTTGCCGCACAGTCGCCTCCCACGCCTCGAGGGTGTTGCAGACTCGCCTATGGGCCTGAGCTCGAGCCCATTTGACTCCTCTCGCACGCCATAAACAGCTCTCATTCCTCTGCCTTAGCCATTTTCGGGCAAAACAGAGGAAGTAGAGAAAGAGGGAGAGAGGGAGAGAAAGGCGACGAACCAGGGCAAGGGGAGCTCAAGGAAGCAAAGGGGAACGTCCCTAGACGTGCCCTAAAGGTGTTCACGGCGTGAGGAGAAGCAGAGGACACACACAAGCTCGGACAACCTCAAGAACAAGGTGAGTGGCTTGAGTTGGAGTTGTGAGATCTTGTTCTCAATGTGTGATTCCAAATCGAGATTTCATTGCGTGTTTGAGGTTTAGAACATGTTTAGGGATGTCAAACTGTGTTTTACTAGCATTTGGAAGCAACCCCGAATCGATTCGGGAGAGAAAAATCGAAACAGAATCGGAGAAATCGCGAGGGAGAAGAAAGTTATAGTCCCGGCTAAGCCCTATGTGGACTTCATACGGGCGTGATTGTGATTGTTATTTACGTGCTTACTGTGTTTTACTTATTGCATGTGTTTTTATGGAAATGTCGAATGTACCGTTCTCGTTGGGAATGGGATTTCCGGGATCAACCCGGGCTACTCACTAAGCAGTTGTTTTTAGCCCTCGTGGTTTACATTTTTCAGATCACGAGGATTACGCCTAGCGCATCCGGCAGACGACGATCTGAGAGAGGCAGCATCATGTACGAGATTTACATTTTGGGTTACGGGACTTGTATTTCCCGCATTTTGTACGGTTAAATTATAACTATTCGGACATGTGTTATTTTGTGATACTAATCGCCTGTTGTACTTTCTGCTGTTTACTCTGGTTTATTTAAAAATGTTTTTGGATTTCGTATTTTTGCTTCCGCAATTTATTATTTTATTGTATATCGTCCATGTGACACAGTCCGTATACTGTACACGGGTTACGGGTGTCACAACTTTCGGTATCAGAGCCACGTTCTTTCCTTGGGAAGGAATCGTGCTCATTACCCAACGGTTTTCTACGAAAATGTTTTCAAACCATGTCCGAAGAAAATCCTCACATGTCGAGGTCCGTACATTGATGATGCTAGCTGGAGTTGTCGAAGGCTTAGTGAATTTAACATGGCCCATTTAGAATGTCGCCATTATATGCTTAAATGGAGATAAACAATTTCCACAATTAAACCCAATGCCTAAACTAAGGGATTGGAATTAGGAAAATGATTCTGAAATCCCTAAGAGGCCCTATAGCAGTTTCTAAAGGAACATACACCAACCTACCCCCAGTGGGCGTTTAAGACAAAGGGAGAGGACTTATCTCGCTCGCCAACTATATTGGTGTTAGCAGAGGACCCCCTTAAGTTCAAGCCAAAGGTCCGAAAAGAAGATGATCATAAACGGCAACGAAGCCTTCCTGGTAGACATTACAGCTACTTAGGAATCGGAAAGGAGACTGGAGGATACCCCCGTTGCCCAAGAATTTTCAGATGTGGTTCCCGATGATCTACCGGGATTACCACCTGGTCGAGAGGTTGACTTCGGCATAGACGTGCTACCGGGTACTGAACCTATTTCCAAGGCTCCGTACCGGATGGCACCTATGGAGATAGCCGAGCTGAAGAAACAGCTGAATGAGTTGGTGGAGCAGGGCTTCATCCGCCCTAGTGTTTCACCGTGGGGAGCACCAGTACTCTTCGTGAAGAAAAAGGACGGGAGTATGCGTTTGTGCATTGATTACCGGGGGCTCAACCAGGTAACCATCAAGATACGGTACCCGTTACCGAGGATTGATGAGTTACTGGACCAGCTACAGGGAGCCCAGTGGTTCTCGAAGATAGATTTACGATCCGGATATCATTAGATTCGGGTCAAGGAGGATGGCGTGTAGAAGATGGCGTTCCGGATGAGATATGGACACTTCGAGTTCGTGGTCATGCCCTTCGGGCTCACGAACGCGCCTGCGGTTTTCATGCATCTTATGAATCGCGTGTTCATGGACTATCTAGATGAGTTTGTCATCATCTTCATCGACGACCTTCTCATCTACTCACCAGATCTGCAGATGCATGAGGAGCATCTGCGGAAGATATTGTGGAGGCTGAGAGAGAACTGGTTGTACGCGAAGTTCAGCAAGTGCAGCTTTTGGCCCAGGGTATTCAGGTCGATCCAGCCAAGATCGAGGCCGTCATGGAGTGGCAGTCTCCGACTTCTGCGACGGAAGTCAGGAGTTTTCTGGGACTAGCTGGCTATTATCGGCGATTCGTTGAGGGGTTCGCCAAGATAGCTCGGCCTTTGACGAAGCTGACGAGGAAGAACGTCAGGTTTTAATGGACGACTGAGTGCGAGGAGAGCTTCAGAGAGTTGAAGCAGAGGTTGACATCAGCTCCGATCCTGGCACTGCCACGACCGGGTATGCTCTAGGAGGTGTACACTGACGCGTCCAAACACAGACTCGGTTGCGTGTTGATGCAGGAGGGACACGTAATCGCTTACGC
>NW_010966442.1:5781-8577 GCF_000463585.1 Tarenaya hassleriana
ACGCTCTTAGTAGGAAGAAGATCTTAGCAGCCATACGCGTTGTCACCTCATCTCGCAGCAACGCCACTGAGTGACTGCAATGTTGGGTCATCTCTCGCTGACACCCGAGGAATCGACACCGACTCTGATAGAGCGTGTGGTTATGGGACAGCGCGGCGATCCTTTACTCACCCAGTACATGGATCATATCGTGGAATATAGCCTCAAGGGCTATCGTATCGATGAGCAGGGAGCGTACGGCTGGGGAACCGACTATGTGTGCCTGACGACGCAGAGCTGAGACAGGAGATTCTATCTGAGGCACACCAGTCGAGATTGGCGATACATCTGGGGGCGAGCAAGATGTATCAGGGTCTACGCCAGTGGTATACTTGGCCGAGGGTCAAGAGAGATGTAGCGGATTACGTAGCGAGGTGCCTCACTTGTCAGCAAGTAAAGGCAGAGCGACAGATGCCGGGAGGCAAGCTACAGCCGTTGGAGATTCTAGAGTGGAAGTGGGATTCGATTGCCATGGATTTCGTGGTCGGATTACCACTCACGCCGAGCAAGAAGAACGCCATTTGGGTAGTCGTGGATCGACTAACCAAATCCGCCCATTTCATTCCTATCCGTCAGGAATATCCGATCGGGCGGTTGGCGCAGATTTACATTGATGAGATCGTACATCTTCATGGAGTTCCGAACGAGATAATATCGGATAGAGACCCAATATACATCCCGCTTGTGGAAGGCGATTCAGGAGGCACTGGGGACGAAGCTCAAGATGAGTACAACATATCATCCTCAGACAGACGGTCAGTCCGAGCGGACTATACAAACTTTGGAGGACATGCTCAGAGCTTGTATCCTGGAGTGGGGAGCTTCGTGGGACCAGTACATGACGTTGTGCGAGTTTGCGTACAACATCAGTCATCACACGAGTATCGGAGTATCTCCATACGAGGCCTTGTACAGGCGACCGTGCAAGACACCGTTATGCTGGACGGAGATCGGCGAGCGCCGAGAGTTCGGGCCAGAGATCGTGGAGGAGACCACCGAGGTGATACGGAGGATTCGCGCCCATCTGAAGACGGCGCAAAATCGGCAGAAGTTGTATGCCGATCAGCGGAGACAAGACTTCACGCTTGAGGTTGGAGATTATGCCTTTCTCCGAGTATAGGCGATGCGGGGTCATGCGAGGTTCGGGCAGAGCGGAAAGCTGAAGCCGCGATACATCAGACCTTACCCCGTGATCGTGAGAGTGGGAGCTGTTGCATATCGTCTTGGATTGCCGCCGGAGTTGGGCAACGTCCATGACGTGTTCCACGTGTCGATGCTGCGGAGGTACGTAGCAGACCCTTCTCACGTACTACAACCACAGGAGTTGGAATTTACGGAGGCCACGCGTTTCCGCGACGAGCTGCTCCAGATCGTGGACCGGAAGATCAAGAAGCTGCGGACGAAGGAGGTGCCACTCGTGAAGGTCTTGTGGCGAAGCCAAGGGGTATCTGACATGACTTGGGAACCCGAGGCAGAGATGCGTAGTAGTTATCCGCACCTTTTTACTTGAGCGTTGTACGAACTCCTTTATATGACGTTCGGTTGTATCAGACTTATGCTTCGAATGACGTGGCAATATGGTTTGTGTTTTGGTGATGATATTGAGTACGAGAAAGTATTGATGATATTATGCGATTCCGAATTCGAGGACGAATTCGTTTTAAGGGGGGAGGATTTGTAATACCCCGAAACCCGATTCGAATATTTAATTATTTAAAAATGAATAATAAAATAGAGATATCACGAAATCACCAAAAAGTGATGGTACAATGCCGAGGAGAGGCACGAGGATCATCGCGCGCGGAAAGGATCGGGAAGAATAAAAAAAAAAGAGACAGAGAAGAAAACAGGGTTGGTCCGCCGGACCAGAATTTGGTCCGGGGTGGACCAACCTGCTCAGGCGGACTCGGACTGGACAACACGAAATGGGAGAAGTTTCGAAAAAAAAAATAAAACAGACCCGGGTCCGGCGGACCAGGAGTTTGGTCCGGCAGACCGGGAATCGACAGAACGCAACTTGCGCTGTTGCCACCTTGGAACACGGAATTCGTCGGATTCCGGGGCCCACTTGCCGCCCAGTCGCCTCCCATGCCTCGAGGGTGTTGCAGACTCGCCTATGGGCCTGAGCTCGAGCCCATTTGACCCCTCTCGCACGCCATAAACAGCTCTCATTCCTCTGCCTTAGCCATTTTCGGGCAAAACAGAGGAAGTAGAGAAAGAGGGAGAGAGGGAGAGAAAGGCGACGAACCAGGGCAAGGGGAGCTCGGGGAAGCAAGGGGGAACGTCCCTAGACGTGCCCTAAAGGTGTTCACGGCGTGAGGAGAAGCAGAGGACACACACAAGCTCGGACAACCTCAAGAACAAGGTGAGTGGCTTGAGTTGGATTTGTGAGAGCTTGTTTTCAATGTGTGATGGTCCAAATCGAGATTTCATTGCGTGTTTGAGGTTTAGAACATGTTTAGGGATGTCAAACTGTGTTTTACTAGCATTTGGAAGCAACCCCGAATCGATTCGGGAGAGAAAAATCGAACCAGAGGTCAAATATCTCCCTAAAAACCATTTCCAAGCTTCTCCCATAGGATAGATAGTCTCTTGGAAAGAATGTTGTAGGAATAAACGAAGAAAGTGTATACATCCCAACACTCCGTTGTCACTATATCGTTAATGAAAATCATTCGATGACATGAGTGCATCAAAATTCGACGGTTCGGGTCTAAGTTGTGGGACAAGTGTCATGATCATTAGAGAAAAGCAAAA
>NW_010966442.1:11270-12785 GCF_000463585.1 Tarenaya hassleriana
GGGGAACGTCCCTAGACGTGCCCTAAAGGTGTTCACGGCGTGAGGAGAAGCAGAGGACGCACACAAGCTCGGACAACCTCAAGAACAAGGTGAGTGGCTTGAGTTGGATTTGTGAGATCTTGTTCTCAATGTATGATGGTCCAAATCGAGATTTCATTGCGTGTTTGAGGTTTAGAACATGTTTAGGGATGTCAAACTGTGTTTTACTAGCATTTGGAAGCAACCCCGAATCGATTCGGGAGAGAAAAATCGAACCAGAATCGGAGAAATCGCGAGGGAGAAGAAAGTTATAGTCCCGGTCCGCCGGACCACACGTGGTCAGCTCCGGACCGAGACTGGGACAACACGCGAACTCAGACCGGACCAAGGAAACGGACCAGACCAAGAGAAAACACATCCTGGTCCGCCAGACCAGACGTGTTCCGAGGAGACACACACTGCCTGACCAGAAGAGACAGACCGAGTGGGGAGAAGCAGGCTGGTCCGGGGCTGACCAATCTTGGTCCGCCGGACCAGACTTGTTTTTTTTTCTCTCGGACCGACTGACCAAGAGACGGAGCGGACTAGGGGAGAAGGAAGACTGGTCCGGCTTACCAGAATTTGGTCCGCCGGACCAGGATCCGAGAAAAATGGGAGAAAAACCTGATTCGATCGGGAAAAAGGAAACGGCCAACGAGGTTGACCTGAGCCTGATCGGACTTGACCGTGGGCGAACCAAACTCCCACCAGAGGATAAGACTTCACGATTGGGATCAATCGAACCGAGTTTTCGCCAGAACGTTGCGTAGCGTAGTGAGATGTGCGATATCGAAATACGAGTGATCGTTGTGTGATTGTATGCGGGTAGAATTTGCATGGTGTTAAACGGTAGCTCGGTAGGGACCGGATACCGTGATACGTATGGTTGTACTATGGGGATGTTGCACGTTGTGTGCCATTTGTGTAGCTTGCTGGTGCGTACGAGTTAAGCGTGATTGTGTTTGTGGATGGTGTGAACTCAACCATCACCGTCGTGGACTTGACGGGCGTTTGAGACGCGTTTTAGTCGTGTGCGACACGACGGCCAACGTCATGGATTTGACGGGCGTGGACTCGCACCTAGTCATGGACTTGACTAGGGTATATCTGGACCCTATGGTGGACTCCATACGGGTATGATTGTATTTCCGTTGTGTCATGGACTTGACATCGGTAGTCACGAGAGTGACAGGCGCAGGAGACGCGCACGATCGCATGCGATGCGATGGCCAACGTCACGCGAGTGACGGGCGTGGATTCGCCCCTGGTCATGGACTTGACCAGGGTATACGGCTAAGCCCTATGTGGACTCCATACGGGCGTGATTGTGATTGTTATTTACGTGCTTACTGTGTTTTACTTATTGCATGTGTTTTTATGGAAATGTCGACTGTACCGTTCTCGTTGGGAACGGGATTTCCGGGTTCAACCCGGGCTACTCACTAAGCAGTTGTGCTTAGCCCTCGTAGTTTACATTTTTCAGATCACGAGGATTAC
>NW_010966442.1:30936-32306 GCF_000463585.1 Tarenaya hassleriana
CTGCCGGGTGCGCTAGGCGTAATCCTCGTGATATGAAAAATGTAAACCACGAGGGCTAAGCAAAACTGCTTAGTGAGTAGCCCGGGTTGAACCCGGAAATCCCGTTCCCAACGAGAACGGTACAGTCGACATTTCCATAAAAACACATGCAATAAGTAAAACACAGTAAGCACGTAAATAACAATCACAATCACGCCCGTATGGAGTCCACATAGGGCTTAGCCGTATACCCTGGTCAAGTCCATGACCAGGGGCGAATCCACGCCCGTCACTCGCGTGACATTGGCCATCGCATCGCATGCGATCGTGCGCGTCTCCTGCGCCTGTCACTCTCGTGACTACCGATGTCAAGTCCATGACACAACGGAAATACAATCATACCCGTATGGAGTTTACCATAGGGTCCAGCCATATACCCTTGTCAAGTCCATGACTAGGTGCGAGTCCACGCCCGTCAAATCCATGACGTTGGCCGTCGTGTCGCACACGACTAAAACGCGTCTCAAACGCCCGTCAAGTCCACGACGGTGATGGTTGAGTTCACACCATCCACAAACACAATCACGCTTAACTCGTACGCACCAGCAAGCTACACAAATGGCACACAACGTGCAACATCCCCATAGTACAACCATACGTATCACGGTATCCGGTCCCTGGTGCGTACGAGTTAAGCGTGATTGTGTTTGTGGATGGTGTGAACTCAACCATCACCGTCGTGGACTTGACGGGCGTTTGAGACGCGTTTTAGTCGTGTGCGACACGACGGCCAACGTCATGGATTTGACGGGCGTGGACTCGCACCTAGTCATGGACTTGACAAGGGTATATGGCTGGACCCTATGGTAAACTCCATACGGGTATGATTGTATTTCCGTTGTGTCATGGACTTGACATCGGTAGTCACGAGAGTGACAGGCGCAGGAGACGCGCACGATCGCATGCGATGCGATGGCCAATGTCACGCGAGTGACGGGCGTGGATTCGCCCCTGGTCATGGACTTGACCAGGGTATACGGCTAAGCCCTATGTGGACTCCATACGGGCGTGATTGTGATTGTTATTTACGTGCTTACTGTGTTTTACTTATTGCATGTGTTTTTATGGAAATGTCGAATGTACCGTTCTCGTTGGGAACGGGATTTCCGGGATCAACCTGGGCTACTCACTAAGCAGTTGTACTTAGCCCTCGTGGTTTACATTTTTCAGATCATGAGGATTACGCCTAGCGCATCCGGCAGACGACGATCTGAGAGAGGCAGGATCATGTACGGGATTTACATTTTGGGTTACGAGACTTGTATTTCCCGCATTTTGTACGGTTAAATTATAACTATTCGGACATGTGTTATTTTGCGATACTGATCGCC
>NW_010966442.1:32483-33824 GCF_000463585.1 Tarenaya hassleriana
GGTTTTCTACGAAAATGTTTTCAAACCATGTCCGAAGAAAATCCTCACATGTCGAGGTTCGTACATTGATGATGCTAGCTGGAGTTGTCGAAGGCTTAGTGAATTTAACATGGCCCATTTAGAATGTCGCCATTATATGCTTAAATGGAGATAAACAATTTCCACAATTAAACCCAATGACTAAACTAAGGGATTGGAATTAGGAAAATGATTCTGAAATCCCTAAGAGGCCCTATAGCAGTTTCTAAAGGAACATACACCAACCTACCCCCAGTGGGCGTTTAAGACAAAGGGGGAGGACTTATCTCGCTCGCCAACTATATTGGTGTTAGCAGAGGACCCCCTTCAGTTCAAGCCAAAGGTCCGAAAAGAAGATGATCATAAACGGCAACGAAGCCTTCCTGGTAGACATTACAGCTACACAGGAATCAGAAAGGAGACTGGAGGATACCCCCGTTGCCCAAGAATTTTCAGATGTGGTTCCCGATGATCTAACGGGATTACCACCTGGTCGAGAGGTTGACTTCGGCATAGACGTGCTACCGGGTACTGAACCTATTTCCAAGGCTCCGTACCGGATGGCACCTACGGAGATAGCCGAGCTGAAGAAACAGCTGAATGAGTTGGTAGAGCAGGGCTTCATCCGCCCTAGCGTTTCACCGTGGGGAGCACCAGTACTCTTCGTGAAAAAGAAGGACAGGAGTATGCGTTTGTGCATTGATTACCGGGGGCTCAACCAGGTAACCATCAAGAATCGGTACCCGTTACCGAGGATTGATGAGTTACTGGACCAGCTACAGGGAGCCCAGTGGTTCTCGAAGATAGATTTACGATCCGGATATCATTAGATTCGGGTCAAGGAGGATGGCGTGTAGAAGATGGCGTTCCGGATGAGATATGGACACTTCGAGTTCGTGGTTATGCCTTTCGGGCTCACGAACGCGCCTGCGGTTTTCATGCAGCTTATGAACCGCGTGTTCATGGACTATCTAGATGAGTTTGTCATCATCTTCATCGACGACCTTCTCATCTACTCACCGGATCTGCAGACGCATGAGGAGCATCTGCGGAAGATATTGTGGAGGCTGAGAGAGAACTGGCTGTACGCGAAGTTCAGCAAGTGCAGCTTTTGGCCCAGGGTATTCAGGTCAATCCAGCCAAGATCGAGGCCGTCATGGAGTGGCAGTCTCCGACTTCTGCGACGGAAGTCAGGAGTTTTCTGGGACTAGCTGGCTATTATCGGCGATTCGTTGAGGGGTTCGCCAAGATAGCTCGGCCTTTGACGAAACTGACGGGGAAGAACGTCAGGTTTGACTGGACGACTGAGTGCGAGGAGAGCTT
>NW_010966442.1:33897-34275 GCF_000463585.1 Tarenaya hassleriana
CCGACGCGTCCAAACACGGACTCGGTTGCGTGTTGATGCAGGAGGGACACGTAATCGCTTACGCGTCGAGACAGCTGAAGAAACATGAGGAGAACTACCCGACTCATGACATGGAGTTAGCAGCGGTAGTTCAACACGGACCATACAGCTGAAGAAACATGAGGAGAACTACCCGACTCATGACATGGAGTTAGCAGCGGTAGTTCAACACGGACCATAAGAGCTTGACCTACGTGATATCTCAGAAGGATCTGAATCTGAGACAGCGGAGGTGGCTGGAGTTGATTGCAGATTATGTTCTGGAGATAGCCTATCATCTGGAGAAAGCTAACGTAGTGGCCGACGCTCTTAGTAGGAAGAAGATCTTAGCGGCCATAC
>NW_010966442.1:34565-34951 GCF_000463585.1 Tarenaya hassleriana
GCGATACATCCGGGGGCGAGCAAGATGTATCAGGGTCTACGCCAGTGGTATACTTGGCCGAGGGTCAAGAGAGATGTAGCGGATTACGTAGCGAGGTGCCTCACTTGTCAGCAAGTAAAGGTAGAGCGACAGATGCCGGGAGGCAAGCTACAGCCGTTGGAGATTCTAGAGTGGAAGTGGGATTCGATTGCCATGGATTTCGTGGTCGGATTACCACTCACGCCGAGCAAGAAGAACGCCATTTGGGTAGTCGTGGATCGACTAACCAAATCCGCCCATTTCATTCCTATCCGTCAGGAGTATCTGATCGGGCGGTTGGCGCAGATTTACATTGATGAGATCGTGCGTCTTCATGGAGTTCCGAACGAGATCATATCGGATAGAGA
>NW_010966442.1:40309-45648 GCF_000463585.1 Tarenaya hassleriana
TTTTTCGAACTCTTTGGATCTAACCCAAAAGCTCTCTCCAACCTCTGAAAGTCGGCTCCAAAAAGTCTCTCGCGAATTAGGGTTTTAATCTCTTTCTTATAAAGTGATTTAACCCTAATTCGGTTTAATTTCGGAAAAACTGAAGCCCGGAACGGTCGGTCCAGAGATACACGCGGACCGTCCGTTCCAGCACGTGGAACGGACGTTCCGCTCACGTGGACCGTCCGGTCTGGTTCGGGCGGACCGTCCGTTCTGGACTTTCTGGTCCGTCCGTTCCAGCCCCTTCCGTCTCGGTTTTTCGTCGTTTTCTCTCGTGCATTTGTCCTTCCCTGCGTGTGTGACCCTGTAGGCTCATTCGACATAGCAGTATAACCTGAAATCCCTATTTCGGGTATACAAGTCATAGGCGGTCTCTAGCAAGACACTATGACTACCTATCTCGAATAGAGTTTGTTCGTGATCATACGAACGCCAGTGATGATTCCGGCTGATGATCCTTTTGTATCGCGATATCATATGTCGAACATAAGGCATGGACAAGCCACCTTATCTGATTCGACTGCTTTCTCGTTAACTGAGTTTGACTGTCTGAAATAGACGACGTTCGTCTATAGTGCGGCCACACATTTCTACAGTCTTGCTCACACGAGGGGCCCCGCGATATCTCTCTCTTTTACGAGAGGTACAAATTCCGTCTTGACTATCTACAATCCAGTACATGATTCGTTTCGTACCTGATACACGCCTTTATAATCCTCCTGTTACGCAGGACGTTAGACGTATTCAAAGCACGCAACTCGTCATGTTGGATTCCGTAGATATCTCAGGTCTTAGGATCCAATCATGGAACCGTCATATGAGATTCAAGTCATGACGCTAGTCCATGTGACAATCTCATGCGGGTCAATCCAGTATTCCGTTCTCCAACGAATACCTATGATCGTGATCGTATCCAATACCTATGATCATCTATGTGATCATCAATCACACATCATACTAGTCTTATTATGTCGTTATTCCCATAACGACATAAGACTAGGGAGTTTAGTATCATTCATAATAATACATGGATTTCATAACATATTAAAGCATGCATAATACGTAATGAATCAAACACTAATCCATAAAACTATAGAAAGTGTCAATACATCAAATGTATCATAATAAAACTCGCATAACAGTACATCATAGAGCACTAAACCAACAATCTCCCACTTGCTCAAACCATAGAAAGTATCAATACATCGAATGTATCTGAACAAAGCTCATAATCAGTACATCATAGAGCACTAAACCAATAATCTCCCACTTGCTCTAATCATGAACTGCTAAACATCTAATGCCTATATCCCTAACATGACCCTCATGCTTTGACGAAGGGAGAGGCTTCGTCAATGGATCGGCAATGTTGTCATCTGTCGACACTCTTCAAATGTGTACGTCTCCTCTGTCTATAATTTCCCTGATAAGGTGAAATCGTCTGAGTATGTGTTTGGATCGTTGATGGGATCTGGGTTCTTTCGCTTGTGCGATCGCTCCATTGTTGTCACAATACAGAGCAATGGGGCTATCAGCACTCGGAATGACACCCAAGTCACCAACAAACTTTCTGATCCAAACAGCTTCCTTTGCTGCGTCCGACGCTGCAATATACTCAGCTTCTGTAGTAGAATCTGCAACGGTCGCCTGCTTGGAACTCTTCCAGCTAACAGCACCTCCGTTCAAGCAGAAAACATAGCCAGACTGCGATCTGTAATCATCCGGGTCTGACTGAAAACTAGCATCAGTGTAACCTCTTACAGCGAGCTCGTCTTCCGACCCACCGTATACCAAGAACACATCCTTAGTCCTTCTCAAGTACTTCAGGACGTTCTTGACGGCGATCCAGTGCGACTCACCTGGATCTGACTGGTATCTACTCGTAATGCTCAACGCGTAGGATACATCCGGTCGAGTACAAAGCATGGCATACATGATGGATCCAATTGCCGAAGCATATGGAATCCGATCCATGCGTTCTCGCTCATCAGGTGTCGTAGGACACTGACTCTTGCAGAGAACTGTGCCACTGCTCATCGGTAAGGTTCCTTTCTTGGAATCTTGCATCTTGAACCGTTTCAAGACCTTATCGATGTAAGTACTCTGACACAATCCTAGAAGACGCCTCGATCTATCTCTATAGATCTTTATTCCTAGAATATAGGCCGCTTCTCCTAGGTCCTTCATAGAAAACTGCGTTCCTAGCCAAGACTTTTGTATATCCGAAATAGAGATTTCGGGTTATACTGCTATATCGAATGAGCCTACAGGGTCACACACGCAGGGAAGGACAAATGCACGAGAGAAGACGACGAAAAACCGAGACGGAAGGGGCTGGAACGGACGGACCAGAAAGTCCAGAACGGACGGTCCGTCCGAACCAGAATCATAGGTATTGGATACGATCACTGTCATAGGTATTCGTTGGAGAACGGAATACTGGAATGACCCGCATGAGATTGTCACATGGACTAGCGTCATGACTTGAATCTCATATGACGGTTCCATGATTGGATCCTAAGACCTGAGATATCTACGGAATCCAACATGAGGAGTTGCGTGCTTTGAATACGTTAAACGTCCTGCGTAACAGGAGGATTATAAAGGCGTGTATCAGGTACGAAACGAATCATGTACTGGATTGTAGATAGTCAAGACGGGATTTGTACCTCTCGTAAAAGAGAGAGATATCGCTGGGCCCCTCGTGTGAGCGAGACTGTAGAAATGTGTGGCCGCATTATAGACGAACGTCGTCTATTTCAGACAGTCGAACTCAGTTAACGAGAAAGCAGTCGAATCAGATAAGGTGGCTTGTCCATGCCTTATGTTCGACGTATGATATCGCGATACAAAAGGATCATCAGCCGGAATCATCTCTGGCGTTCGTAAAGATCACAGACAAACTCTATTCGAGATAGGTAGTCATAGTGTCTTGCTAGAGACCGCCTATGACTTGTATACCCGAAATAGGGATTTCGGGTTATACTGCTATGTCGAATGAGCCTACAGGGTCACACACGCAGGGAAGGATAAATGCACGAGAGAAAACGACGAAAAACCGAGACGGAAGGGGCTGGAACGGACGGACCAGAAAGTCCAGAACGGACGGTCCGCCCGAACCAGACCGGACGGTCCACGTGAGCGGAACGTCCGTTCCACGTGCTGGAACGGACGGTCCGCGTGTATCTCTGGACCGTCCGTTCCGGGCTTCAGTTTTTCCGAAATTAAACCGAATTAGGGTTAAATCGCTTTATAAGAAGGAGATTAAGAACCCTAATTAGATAGAGACTTTTGAGAGCCGACTTTCAGAGAATTCTAAGAGCTTTTGGTGAGATCCAAAGAGTTCAAGGAATTCAAAGTCTCGTTTTATCAAAGTGCACAAACCGAATAGAGATTCGAGTCCTAGCAGACAAGTTCCAATCATTGGAATCCATCCCGAGGTGTGGATACGTGTAGAGGGCGAGGTAATCTTCCTGCCTTTCGTGATCGAACGAATTCTTCAGTTGATACAGGCCCCGGATCGATTGAGGTAAGCGTTCTAACGTTTCTACGATTTCAATAGCAGCATGGTTCTAGGGTTTATTAAATTTTTGTTTTACATCCGCTGCGCAAAC
This sequence comes from Tarenaya hassleriana, assembly GCF_000463585.1. Lineage (NCBI taxonomy): Eukaryota > Viridiplantae > Streptophyta > Magnoliopsida > Brassicales > Cleomaceae > Tarenaya > Tarenaya hassleriana. The sequence continues at coordinate 43,963 of NW_010966442.1, forward strand.
CCTAGAATCGATCTCTTAGGAATAGGATTCGCTCATGAGATCCCAGGAAACCCAACAGATCATCGCGCGCGGAAAGGATCGGGAAGAATAAAAAAAAAAGAGAAAGAGAAGAAAACAGGGTTGGTCCGCCGGACCATAATTTGGTCCGGGGCGGACCAACCTGCTCAGGCGGACTCGGACTGGACAGCGCGGACTGGGAGAAGTTTCGAAAAAAAAATAAAACTGACCCCGGTCCGGCGGACCAAGAGGTTGGTCTGGCGGACCGGGAATCGACAGAACGCTACTTGCGTTGTTTCCACCTTGGAACGCGAAATTCGCCGGATTCCGGGGCCCACTTGCCGCCCAGTCGCCTCCCACGCCTCGAGGGTGTTGCAGGCTCGCCTATGGGCCTGGGCTCGAGCCCATTTGACCCCTCTCGCACGCCATAAACAACTCTCATTCCTCTGCCTTAGCCATTTTCGGGCAAAACAGAGGAAGTAGAGAAAGAGGGAGAGAGGGAGAGAAAGGCGACGAACCAGGGCAAGGGGAGCTCGGGGAAGCAAGGGGGAAAATCCCTAGACGTGCCCAAGAAGGTGTTCACGGTGTGAGAAGAAGCAGAGGACGCACACAAGCTCGGACAACCTCAAGAACAAGGTGAGTGGCTTGGGGTGGATTTGTGAGAGCTTGTTTTCAATGTGTGATGGTCCAAATCGAGATTTCATTGCGTGTTTGAGGTTTAGAACATGTTTAGAGATGTCAAACTGTGTTTTAATAGCATTTGGAAGCAACCCCGAATCAATTCGGGAGAGAAAAATCGAAACAGAATCGGAGAAATCGCGAGGGAGAAGAAAGTTCCAGTCCCGGTCCGCCGGACCACACGTGGTCAGCTCCGGACCGAGACTGGGACAACACGCGAACTCAGACCGGACTAAGGAAACGGACCGGACCAAGAGAAAACATGTCCTGGTCCGCCAGACCAGACGTGTTCCGAGGAGACACACACCGCCTGACCAGAAGAGACGGACCGAGTGGGGAGAAGCAGGCTGGGCCGGGGGCGGGCCATCTTGTGCCGGACCAGACTTGTTTTTTTCTCTCTCGGACCGTCTGACCAAGAGACCGGTCCGGCTGACGAGAATTTGGTCCGCCGGACCAAGATCCGAGAAAAATGGGAGAAAAACCTGATTCGACCGGGAAAAAGGAAACGGCCAACGGGTTGACCCGCGCCTGACCAGACTTGACCGTGGGCGAACCAAACCCCCACCAGAGGATAAGACTTCGCGATTGGGATCAATCGAAATGAGTTTTCGCCAGAACGTTGCGTAGCGTAGTGAGATGTGCGATATCGAAATACGAGTGATCGTTGTGTGACTGTATGCGGGTAGAATTTGCATGGCGTTAAACGGTAGCTCGGTAGGGACCGGATACCGTGATACGTATGGTTGTACTATGGGGATGTTGCACGTTGTGTGCCATGTGTGTAGCTTGCTCGTGCGTATGAGTTAAGCGTGATTGTGTTTGTGGATGGTTGTGGACTCAACCACCACCGTCATGGTCTTGACGGGCATTTGAGACGCGTGTTAGTCGTGTGCGACACGACGGCCAACGTCATGGATTTGACGGGCGTGGACTCGCACCTAGTCATGGACTTGACTAGGGTATATGGCTTGACCCTATGGTGGACTCCATATGGGTATGATTGTATTCCCG
>NW_010966442.1:45825-56565 GCF_000463585.1 Tarenaya hassleriana
GGGCGTGATTGTGATTGTTATTTACGTGCTTACTGTGTTTTACTTATTGCATGTGTTTTTATGGAAATGTCGACTGTACCTTTCTCGTTGGGAACGGGATTTCCGGGTTCAACCCGGACTACTCACTAAGTAGTTATGCTTAGCCCTCGTGGTTTACATTTTTCAGATCACGAGGATTACGCCTAGCGCATCCGGCAGACGACGATCTGAGAGAGGCAGCATCATGTACGGGATTTACATTTTGGGTTACGAGACTTGTATTTCCCGCATTTTGTACGGTTAAATTATAACTATTCGGACATGTGTTATTTTGCGATACTAATCGCCTGTTGTACTTTCTGCTGTTTACTCTGGTTTATTTAAAAATGTTTTTGGATTTCGTATTTTTGCTTCCACATTATTATTATTCAATGACAACGCTTGCCACTACTCTCTTGCCCTTGCCCTTGGAATGTTTCCTTTTGGTGGAACTCTTTCCAACAACTACCATATCATTCTTCCCTCGGCTCCCAGCTTTCTCTTGGAATGACACATTCAACTGATCAACTATCAAAGAATTGTCCATGTCCTCTAATTGCTTACGCAATTCTGAAGGCATCTTTCCAAGCATCAAGCTGGACACGTCCAGATCATTATCCTCATGCTTCCAATAAGCATCAATGATCGATCTAGAAGCCGTGGTCAGAGGCTTATCCTTCATAAGGATAGATCGCATGGTGAGATAAAACAGATTCCTGCAACAGATATGTTCTACAGAAAAAGACAGACAAACAGACAGAAAATATGCAAGCCGCTTAGTACACATACTAACACAGACAATAGGTGCAATATGACAGGCTCCCACTAAGAAAAACACCCTCAATGAGTTTCTAAGTGAGCTAGGATCCATATTTCACATGCTTTTGAGTCAGCTAGGGCATGACGCTCAAAACCATGCTATTTAGGTAGACAACACTTTGTCAATCACATCCTATGTGTTTTCTAGATGAGTATGGGATAGTGATACGTTATCACTACATGTTCCTCATCCCATCCTTACCATCAGGTCCAAGTTCGACTTGATATCCCAATTCAAGCTCAACCATATTCGAGCTATGAGAATGACGATTTCTCCATACTGCCTCACCAAGATAATCAGGCGCGCTCAGCTAGGGCATGACCCGTAACCATGACGATCGAGGCCTTGACAGTTGCTCTACTAATGCGCGGTAATTGTTGGGTTATCTACAGGTTCCTAGCATGCGATCATATCGACCTAGGGTTTGGTTTACTAGGTTTCATGCAGCGGAAGAAAGATCTAAACCTAGTTAAACGTCACACGCAACCAAACTCGCAAAAAACCCGAAAGATCGTGTATATCACCGAGGGAATCGTTACTTACCTCGTTCTCGATGAGACTTGAAGTTTATTTCGATCCGCGGCATGTTCTAAATCACCAAGAGCTGAGTACAGCTCCTCTACACGTATCTACACCGACGGGAAGGATTCCAAACGATTTGGAACAAATCTGCTAGGATTAGTGAAGAAAAGGGTAACTCAAGAGACGAGATCCAATCCCGGGACAATAGAAATCGAAGAGAACATGTTCTCTAGGGTTCTAGGATGTTTCTCTGAGTTTTTGGGTCGGCTCTCTTTTAGTTTGGACGCATTGGCCGCTGGTTCATCCTCTGGAACGGCTTCTTCCAGCACGTAGAGCTTCCGCTCATGACTGAGAACAATTCTCAGGTTGCGGTACCAGTCGAGAAAGTTTCCACCAGTGAGTCTCTCTCGACCCAGGATGGATCGCATGGAGAGATTAGCCAGATTACCTGCAGCACTCATATTCTACAGAAAAAGACAAAACAAAAGACATAAAACATGCAAGTCGCTTAGTACACATACTAACACAGACAATAGATGCAATATGACAGGCTCCCACTAAGAAAGACACCCTCAATGAGTTTCTAAGTGAGCTAGGATCCATATTTCACATGCTTTTGAGTCAGCTAGGGCATGACGCTCAAAACCATGCTATTTAGGGTAGACAACACATTGGCAATCACATCCTATGTGATTCCTAGAAGAGTATGGGATAGTGATACGCTATCACTGCATGTTCCTCATCCCATCCTTACCATCAAGTCCAAGTCCAACTTGATAACCCAATTCAAGCTCAACCATATTCAAGCTATGAGAATCACGATTTCTCCATACTGCCTCACCAAGATAATCAGGCACGCTCAGCTAGGGCATGACCCGTAACCATGACGATCGAGGCCTTGACAGTTGCTCTACTAATGGGCGGTAATAGCTTGAGATTAATCACGAGGAAGAGGACAAAATTTCGGACTTGAGAAGTGTCTGAGGTCCAGTCCGGAGCTGACCAGAATCTGGTCCGCCGGACTAACCTTGGTCAGCTTCTCTGGTCTGCCGTTCTGTCCGTTTTCGGAGAAATTCTGAGCTTGGTCCGGAGCTGACCAAATTTGGTCAGCCCCGGACCAACGCAGTCTGTTTCTCCTTCCCAGGCTGACCAGGCAGACGGACCGCAGTGCAAAACTGAGCTTGGTCCGGGGCTGACCAAACTTGGTCAGCTCCGGACCAACTCGGTCCGTCCCTTTCAGCTCCGAGCTGACCAGAAATCGGACTCAGTTCGAAAACTGAGCTTGGTCCGGGGCTGACCAAACTTAGTCAGCTCCGGACCAACTCGGTCCGTTTCGCCAAACAACACTTGCTTGCTTTAAATTATGTATCGAAACACTCTCATTGGTTAAACATTCATAATGTTCATCCAATGTGCATCAAAATCACGGCTCAGACACTTGAAACGATGCAACAATTGCATCTAACAAAGTCTGATCAACTGACTCTGTCCGAGTCAACACTTGACTCGGTCCGAGTCAGAAGCCGAAATCATCTACAGATCATTCTGAACCAAAACTTGACAACCGGACAACTTTCTGTACTGACTCTGTCCGAGTCAAAACTGGCTCGGTCCGAGTCAGAAGTCTGTGAGGTCGAGTCTGTTTATTTTGGTTCGTTCTGACTCGGTCGAGTCAACACTTGACTCTGTCCGAGTCAAAACTCTGATCTGTCGTTCTGACTCTGTCGAGTCAAAACTCTGACTCTGTCCAAGTCAAATCTTTGGGAGATCTCTCGTTCTGACTCGGACGAGTCAACACTTGACTCTGGCCGAGTCAAAACTCTAGTAGACACTTTTTGGCCACGAGATCTAGGGTTTCACCACTTTTTGGTGCGCCATCAAGCCGTCTTCGACCCCCAAACGCATCCATGCATCATTCAACAATCAAAATCATCAAACAAGCATAGATCTCATGTTTACATGCATTCTAACCATTAAAACCATGAAAAACATGCAAAGATCTATGGTCTACATGCATTCTAACAATTAAAATCATGCAAACCTGCAAAGATCTATTGTTTACATGCACTTTAACAATTAAAATCATGCAAACAAGCAACAGGCACGGCGATATACAGAGAACCAGGCTCTGATACCACTGTTGGGTTCCCTGCGGATTCCTAGCATGCGATCTCATCGATCTAGGGTTTGGTTTCTAGGTTTCATGCAGTGGAAGAAAAAGATCTAAACCTAGCCAAACGTCACACAAAAACCAATTGTGCAATAACCCGAAAGAACATGTATATCATCGTGGAAATCGTATATTTACCTTTTTCCTGAAGAAACGAAAGTAGGAGTCGATCCGGGGCCTGTTTAATCACCTAGGACTGAAGCTACAGTCCCTCTACACGTATCCACACAGACGGGAAGGATTCCAAACGCTTTTGGAACCGATTTGCTAGGATCTGTGAAGTATATCAAGTGGGATCTAATCCCGGGAGCTAAAACTATTAAAGAAACGATTTCTTCTGAGTTTCTGCTATATGTTTGGATTCTGAAAGTGAGTTCTTCTCTTAGGACGGCGTCCAACACCTCCTTATAAGTTATTGACTTGGTCCGAGTCAGAACGAATCAGCCCAAGCCCATTATCAACTCTTGACTCGGCCCAGTAAGTATTGACTCTGTCCGAGTCAAAACATTGACTCGGTCCGAGTCAAAACATCAGCCAAGCCCAAAACACTTTCTGGGCTTCGACTCGCATGGAACTGACTCGGTCCGAGTCAAATACTGACTCGGTCTGAGTCAGAAGGCTGAATTCGTCCCGACACTCTGGATACTTCACATATAAGTCCATCCCTAATGGTGTGTGACCCTGTAGATCCATTCGCAGTGGTAGCAGCCTCGAGAACCATTCCCGATCTACGAGTCATGGTTAGCCTCTAGCAAGACACCATGACTACCCACGTTGAATTGAGTTAGAGGTGATCTAACCGAGGCAATAACAGCTCGAGTTCTGGTCCTTTGTCTCACGATATCATATGTTGAACAAGGGCTTGGTTTGAGCCACCCTTCAAGTTCAACTGCTTTCTCGTCTTGGCAAATCAACTAATAAAATAGATGTAACTTCATCTATAGCGTGGCAACGCGTTTTCATAGTCTGATTTCCACGAGAGGGCCCAGCGATATCTCTCCTGTTAAGGAGGTGACAAGTCCCATATTGCAGTCAAGACACGCTACTCCTCATATCAGATACTCTAGACATCTCAGGTCTGAGGATCCAAGAACGAACCGCTGTATGAGATTCAAGTCATGACTCTGTCCATGTGACAATCTCATGCGGGTCATCCAGTCACTCGTTCACAACGAGTACCCATGATTGTGATATGCATCCAATGCATCAATCACACCTCATGCTAGTCTTAATTCATCATTGTTCCCACAATGATAACTGACCAGGGAGTTTAGAATCATTCTATAATGATTCAAGGATAACCGCAATATAACAAACATGCCAATCATATAACGGGAATGTAATGCATTCATAAACCAATGAATCAATACAAAGTCAAAATGTCATATCACGGATCATCCTAGAGCATTACAACCAACAATCCAGGTGGGGGAAGCATGTAAATTTCTTCCGCTAGATCTCCTTGGAGAAATGCGTTTTTCACGTCCATCTGCCACAAATTCCAACCAAAGTTAGTTGCTAGAGATAAGACAACACGAACCGTGGGAAGCTTTGCAACCGGAGCAAAAGTTTCGGTATAATCTTCGCCGTATGTCTGCGTGTATCCCTGAGCAACTAGGCGAGCTTTGTAACGTTCAACTTCACCATCACTGCGATACTTGATTTTATATACCCATTTGCTCCCGATCGCTTGTTTGTCGTTAGGCAATTCTACAATGGACCACGTTTGATTCTTCTCGAGAGCAGCTAATTCATCGGCCATGGCTGATTCCCAGACAGGTCTATATCAATGATTTCTCTGATCAAGTGAAATCGCCTGAGTATGTGTGTGGATCTTTGGTGTGACCCGGGTTCCTTAGCTTGTGCGATCGCACCATTGTTGTCACAGTACAACTCAATGGGTTCTACAGGCGCTCTAGTAATGGAAGGTACACGCTTAACATTACATAAATAAGGGATTTTTGAAACCACTCTTAGATCAAGCATATACTTTCAAGCTATGAGAACCACCATTTCTCTATCTTGCTTCACCAAGATAGCACGACACACCCAGCTTTGGCATGGCCCATGACACGTACGATCGAGGCCTTGACAAGTGCTTTACTCATAGAGCTCCTAGATCTAACTGGTTTCTATGCAACGATTGTACATAATCCGAATAGATTGTCCATTCGTTTATGTACTTCCAATCCCGTAGCTCCCACTCAATCAAGCATATCTAATATCTTGATTAAGTTACATGCATTCATTCACTATGGACCATCCAAACGAACGAATCATGCTATTCTGAATCACAATTGATCGGGTTAAGCAACGATTGCTCAAACCAGATCCCGAAACAAAAAACCAAAATTTTGGTGAAGCCTCGGGACGTGGACCAATAAGTCCAGAGCCTGGACCGATCGGTGTACGCAATTCATCTACACAGTCCAGAACGGTCCAGACCTTTCGGTCAGTCCGGACCGATCGGTTCACACGTGTGGACCATTCAGTCCAGACCTGTCGGTCCAAGCGACCCGCGAAACCCTAGACCGATCCGTCCAGAGGACCAGACCGATCAGTCCAGACGAAAACGTGATCAGATCTCGTTTTCGTCGTTTCAACCCCGTTTCAGGCCCGAATTCGACCCAGTTTTCGCCTGCGAACTCAGAATTCGAAGCTCTTGCAAACTATACAACAATGAACAGAAAATCTACTCTAGATCCACAATCAAATCATGCATAGCATCAAAGCAAACACGGATTCAAACAATTCAAATCCTATAACGTGCGTGATCGGGTTCTAACAAAATCATACAGAGAACCAGGCTCTGATACCACTGTTGGGTTTCTAGGGATCTCAAGAGCGAATCTAATTCCTAAGAGATCGTTTCTAGGGTTTGCGCGGCGGATGTAAAACAAAATTTTTGATGAAACCCTAAAACCTATCATGCATGATCTTGTAGAAACGTTAGGACGCTTACCTCAATCGATCCGGGACCTGTATCAATTGATGTGTTCGTCCGATCACATAAGGCAGGAAGAATACCTCACCTTCTACACGTATCCACACAGCGGAAAGGATTCCAACGATTGGAACTTGTCTGCTAGGATTGAAGAACACGTTCTTCTTTGCGCAAGGGTTTTAGGGATCTTACTCTTAGGTTTTTGAACTCTCAAAACTCCCCAAAGGGTCAGAAAGTCATGCCTTGAGGCTTGGGAGGCCTGGACCGATCGGTCTGGAGCTTTTAACTTGTGGACCGATCGGTCCATGGTTCCGGACCAATCGGTTTGGAATATTTTCCGAACCGAGCAACATTTGCACGTTACCTCTGGACCGACCACGTGTCTGGACCGATCGATCCAGACCTTCTGGACCGGTCGGTCTGGCCTCCGCTCTACCGGGATTTTCTCGTCTCTTCTCGCGCATTCGTCCATTCCTGTATGTGTGACCTTGTAGGCTCATCCGATATAGCAGTATAACCCGAAATCTCTTATTTCGATTACACAAGTCATAGGCGGTATCTAGCAAGACACTATGACTACAGTGATGATTCCGGTTGATGATCCTTTTGTATCGCGATATCATACGTTGAACATAAGGCATGGACAAGCCACCTTATCTGATTCGACTTCTTTCTCGTTCACTGAGTTTGACTGTCTGAAATAGACGACGTTCGTCTATAGTGCGGCCACACATTTCTACAGTCTCGCTCACACGAGGGGCCCAGCGATATCTCTCTCTTTTACGAGAGGTACAAATCCCGTCTTGACTATCTACAATCCAGCACATGATTTGTTTCGTACCTGATACACGCCTTTATAGTCCTCCTTTTACGCAGGAGATTTGACGTATTCAAAGTACGCAACTCCTCATGTTGGATTCCGTAGATATCTCAGGTCGTAGGATCGAATCATGTGACAATCTCATGCGGCTCAATCCAGTATTCCGTTCTCCAACGAATACCTATGATCGTGATCGTATCCAATACGTATGATCATCTATATGATCATCAATCACACATCATACTAGTCTTAGTATATCATTATTCCCACAATGATACACGACTAGGGAGTTTAGTATTGTTCATAACAATACATGGATTTCATAACATATCAAGTATGCACAATACATAATGAAACAAACACTCATCCACAAACTAATAGAAAGTATCAATACATCAAATGTATCTAAATAAAGCTCGCATAACAGTATATCATAGAGCACTAAACCAACAGTTTCAACACATTCCAAACATGTTTCGACGCACTTCGAACATGTTTCGACGCACTCCGATTATGTTTCTACACTCAGAACAAGTTTTGACGCCCTCTGAACATGTTTCGATGCACTCTAAACTTTTTCGACGCACTCTGAACATGTTTCGATGCACTCCAAACATGTTTGAATGCACTCCAAACATGTTTTGACGCCCTGTAAAGATGTTTCGACGCAATCTAAACATGTTTTCGGCGTACTCTAAACATGTTTTGATGCAAACGAAACATGTTTTGATGCAAAGAAACATGTTTTGATGCAAACTAAACATGTTTCGACGTCTTCCGAACATGTTTCGACATACTAAAAACATTTTTTGACACACTCCAAACATGTTTGGATACACTCTAAACATGTTTTGACGTGTTTTGGTGAGTACATAGTGCAACTTGAGCAAATAAAGGAGATTTTCCCGAAGGAAGGAATGCTTCTGCAAGGATCTCAAGAGGCGCATATGCTGCACTAATATGGTTGTCCATCTAGATTTTGTCCTTAGTAAAGATTTGTAGAGAAACATGATATTGAAAGTGTGTAGATCTTGAAAGAGAAGAAGAAGAGCTTCGGTACTCAGATTTGGGATCGAGTTTCTACTGAAATAAATAAGAAGGAGAGGAATGTAGGGTTTAGGGGGTGAATTATAGAATATTCACATTATTCTCGTTACTCTTGAAAATACATCGGACATTCTGATTTATACACAAAATATACATAAGAGAAAAAGGTAAGTTTGCATATGTACAAAACAAATAAGGCAATGTTGTATTGCCATATACACAAAATGGAAAGATGCAGAATGTAATCAGATTTGCTGCCTAATGGAAAGATGTAGAATGTAATCACATTTGTAGCCTTCTAACAGTCAGGACATTGAATTGGGTGGACCTTAATTGCTCCTTGATGTGTGTCACTCGAGATTTGAGCTAATCTTGGCCCATGGTCTAAGCCCACCAATGTTGCAGAATCTTGGCCCACAAACATTGCTAAGTCTTGAACCTTTTCTCTGTAGCTTCTATTCTTCAAGTCTTCTTCTTCGATGTTCTCTTGGTCTTCAACATTTCCCCTCAAGATTGGTCGACGAAATTCAACGAGGTCAATCTTGGAGAGGATCTTGTTTAGGACGAAAGAACTACTAGCGTTAGTAAGGATGTCGGCTACTAGATCTTCGCTTCGTGTGTACTTCGTGGTTATCAATCCTTGTGTGGTCTTCTCCTGGATGAAATGGCAGTCCACCTCAATGTGCTTCGTTCGTTCATAGAAGACCGAGTTGGCTACTATGTGTAGTGCTGCCTGATTGTCGCAATGCAAAGAGTAGGTTGCTCCATGTGTATGCCGAGATCCTTCAAGAGCTACCGTAACCACATTATCTCGCTTGTAGTGTTGGTCATTGCTCTGTACTCCGCTTCTGCGTTTGATCGTGCCACCACTGTTTATTGCTTGCTCTTCCAAGTGACTAGGTTTTCACCAATGAAGGTGCAATATCCTGTCGTTGACTTCTGGTCCATCCTATCCCCTACCCAATCTGCATCATAATATGCCACAATGATGCAGCCCAGAAATCATCCAACACCAACATGGACAAATTGGACGATGAATGGACGAACATTCCCACTCTCGACGTTTTCTCGTGCATTTGTCCTTCCCTGCGTGTGTGACCCTGTAGGCTCATTCGATATAGCAGTATAACCCGAAATCTCTATTCCGGATATACAAGTCATAGGCGGTCTCTAGCAAGACACTATGACTACCTATCTCGAATAGAGTTTGTTCGTGATCTTACGAACGCCAGTGATGATTCCGGTTGATGATCCTTTTGTATCACGATATCATATGTCGAATATAAGGCATGGACAAGCCACCTTATCTGATTCGACTACTTTCTCGTTCAGTGAGTTCGACTGTCTGAAATAGACGACGTTCGTATATAGTGCGGCCACACATTTCTACAGTCTCGCTCACACGAGGAGCCCAGCGATATCTCTATCTTTTACGAGAGGTACAAATCCCATCTTGACTATCTACAATCCAGCACATGATTCATTTCGTACCTGTCCTCCTATTACGCAGGACGTTTGACGTCAGGACGTTTGACATAATCAATGTACGCAACTCCTCATGTTGGATTCCGTAGATATCTTAGGTCTTAGGATCCAATCATGGAACCGTCATATGAGATTCAAGTCATGACGCTAGTCCATGTGACAATCTCATGCGGGTCAATCCAGTATTTCGTTCTCCTACGAATACCTATGATTGTGATCGTATCCAATACCTATGATCATCTATGTGATCATCAATCACACATCATACTAGTCTTATTATGTCGTTATTCCCATAACGACACAAGACTAGGGAGTTAAGTATCATTCATAATAATACATGGATTCCATAACACATCTAGTATGCAAGAACATGTAATGAATCAAATACTCTCATAAACCATAGAAAGTATCAATACATCAAATGTATCTAAATAAAGCTCATAAACAGTACATCATAGAGCACTAAACCAACAATCTCCCACTTGTTCTAATCATGAACTGCTAAATATCTAATGCCCATATCCCTAACATGACCCTCATGCTTCGACGAAGGGAGAGGCTTCGTCAACGGATCGGCAATGTTGTTATCAGTCGACACCCTGCAAATGTGCACGTCTCCTCTGTCTATGATCTCCCTGATAAGGTTAAACCGTCTGAGTATGTGTTTGGATCGTTGATGGGATATGGGTTCTTTCGCTTGTGCGATCGCTCCATTGTTGTCACAATACAGAGCAATGGGGCTATCAGCACTAGGAATGACACCCAAGTCTCCAACAAACTTCCTGATCCAAACAGCTTCCTTTGCCGCGTCCGACGCTGCAATATACTCAGCTTCTGTAGTAGAATCTGCAACGGTCGCCTGCTTAGAACTCTTCCAGCTAACAGCGCCTCCATTTAAGCAGAAAACATAGCCA
>NW_010966442.1:58531-59694 GCF_000463585.1 Tarenaya hassleriana
TCCAATAACTGTGTCGCTCTCTGTCCTTTCCCTTTGAAAGGATGCTTTGTCATCTTGCCCATCAAACAAGACTCGCAAGATTCAAGAGACTCAAAGTCAAAAGAATCCAGAAGACCTTCAGAATGAAGCTTCTGTATGCGCTTCTCGTTTATATGGCCTAGACGACAATGCCAGAGGAAGGTTGGGTTTAAGTCGTTCGGCTTAAACCGTTTAGTACTCACGCTATAGATGGATGATGTCGAGTTCGAAGGCTGATCATTCAAGACGTATAAACCATTAATTAGATAACCGTTACCATAGTAAATATCGTCTCGATAAATCGTCAAACTCGAGTTCTCAATCACAAATCGAAACCCATCTAAATCCAGACATGAAATAGAAATAATGTTTCTGCTAATCGCAGGAACATAGTAACAATTACTAAGCTCTAAAACAAGTCCAGAAGGAAGTTGTTTTTCGTAAACGCCAACACACAATGCAGCAACTCTTGCTCCATTTCCGACGCGTAGATCCGCTTCCTCTCCCTTAGCTAGCATCCTACTTCTTAGTCCCTGCACATTTCCACAAATGTGTGAGGCACTCCCGGTATCTAATACCCATGAAGATATAGTACAGATGTTAGCCTCTATAACGTGGATACCTGAGGCAGGAGCTTCATCAAGCTTCTTGTCCTTCAGATCCTTCAAGTAAAGGTGACAATTACGCTTCCAGTGTCCAGACACTCCGCAGTACTGACAGTCACCCTTATCGGGCTTAGGCTTGGGCGTAGAGGCAACTTTTGCCTTTTTTGCCACCTTCTTCTTGGCTTTACCCCGCCGCTTCTTGCTGGAGTTGTTCTCAACAGCAAGCACAGTCTTGGACACCACAATATCCTGCTCGGCCGATTTCAGCATCCCATGCAGTTCGGCTAAGCTCGTAGTCATCCCATGCATATGATACCGCATCACGAAATGATTATAGTCCTCAAGTAATGACATAAGGATCAAGTCTGCAACCAAGTCAGCATCGAGTGTCACTCCCATGCGCTCAAGTTCCTCAACATGAGCTCGCATGTTGAGGACGTGGGTGTTGACAGAACTGCCTCTCGGCATATCCGTCTTCACTAGAGCTTTTAGCGTCTTGTACTTTTCAGTACGCGCTAGCTCCTGAAACATGGTCTTGAG
>NW_010966442.1:61128-61717 GCF_000463585.1 Tarenaya hassleriana
AGTTGATCGGTTTTAAGCAACGATTGCTCTAACCAGATCCCGAAACGCAAAATCAAATTTTGGTGAAGCGTCGGGACCTAGACCGATCGGTCTAGGCGGTTCGGTCTTCAGATCATAGTCGGTCCGTTCGGTCTGGTGGTCAGTCCGTTCGGACTGACTCTTCAGTCCGTTCGGTCCGACTCTCCAGACCATTCGGACTTGCCCCTTCGGACCTCCTCTCTCGGACTAGTGACTTAGACCGGACGGACTGGGCAGTCCGTTCGGTCTACACACCTTAGTCCGTTCGGTCCAACATCTTGGTCCGAACGGACTGAGGTCGTTTAGTCCAGGGAGACGAAAAGCCCTAGACCGTCCGGTCCAGAGGACCAGACCGTTCGGTCTAGGCGGAAAAACGCGATCAGATCACGTTCTTCATCGTTTCGGTCCCGATTCAGATCCGATTTCAACCCCGTTTTCGCCTGTGAACTCAGAACAGAAGCCTCTTGCACACTATGCAACAAAGAACATGAAATCTACCCTAGATCCATAATCAAATCATGCATAGCATCAAAGCAAACACGGATTCAAACAATTCAAATCCTATAACGTG
>NW_010966442.1:72356-74279 GCF_000463585.1 Tarenaya hassleriana
AAAATTTTGATGAAACCCTAAAACCTATCATGCATGATCTTGTAGAAACGTTAGAATGCTTACCTCAATCGATCCGGGGCCTGTTTCAATTGATGTGTTCGTCCGATCACTATAGGCAGGAAGAATACCTCGCCCTCTACACGTATCCACACCTCGGGATGGATTCCAACCTTTGGAACTTGTCTGCTAGGACACGAATCTTCTATTCGATGATGTGCTTTGAGAAAGAAAGATTAAGATCACTTTTTCAACCCCTTAGACTCTCTAAAAGGGTCTAAAAGTTCTCTATGTCGGCCCCCAAGTGTTAGGGTTCTATTTCTCCTCTTATTCAAGTGATTAACCCTAGATCCGGATTTTAAAATTAAATCCGAACCCCAGACCGAACGGACTGCTTAGTAGTCCGTTCGGTCTGGACACTTGGTCCGTTCGGACCAGTTTCATAACTGGGTCCGTTCGAACTAATGGGTCAGTCCGTTCGGTCCAACACTTGGTCTGTTCGGACTGAACTCTCTAGTCCGTTCGGTCCAACAACTTGGTCCGTTCGGACTAGATGCTCCGGTCCGTTCGGTCTACTCCTAGACCGGACGGTCCGGACCACTTATCCAGATTTCTCGACGTTTTCTCGTGCATTTGTCCTTCCCTGCGTGTGTGACCCTGTAGGCTCATTCGATATAGCAGTATAGCCCGAAATCTCTATTCCAGATATACAAGTGATCTTACGAACGCCAGTGATGATTCCGGTTGGTGATCCTTTTGTATCATGATCACTTGCGTGACGAGCTTTAAATTTATACCCGACACACAACTAATCCGCAAGTATACGGATGTCGTAGTACCGGGGTCGAACACAAGGACTTAAGCGGTTAAGCTAGGAATCGACTAAAACTAGGAAAATGGAGAAAATAAAATCGAAGAATTGTTTTTGTTGGTTTTCGTAAGTTGCAGAAAATTAAAAGAAAGAAAGTAAAATCAAAGGCAATCACAATTCAAGAGGAGATAATCGATGGGAAAGGTTATGGGAATCGGGTTTCACCGATCATGCAAGGATGCCGTAAAGGATTATGGACCTAGATCATGCTCGTTCTAAGGTGAGGGATTCGAAGACTAAGGTCGGGTTCGGTTCTCTCAAACCGAAAACCCGCTATCCAAGAGAGCACTCTAGCCATTTTCATGGTCTAGAGTAAAATCCCGAATGCATTAAATTCTCTTGTCATAATCCTAGATTAAACCGAATCAAATTTCTTCGGATTCAATTCCAACCCAATTGATTGAATGCATCAAGAGACCAAGAACCCATGTCCCCATGTAATTCACAATCCTAAAATCTACCCACAAAATTCTCATCCAATGGGTAACATTAAACACCATTCAATCAACCTCTAGCAATCAAAACCCAAGCAATTGCATCACTCAATTTAACAAATCCTAGGTTTCCCTAAACATTCATTCAAGAGAGATAAACTTGAAGAACACAAATTTCATTCAAAGCAAGGATTTGAAAGCATAAACAAAGCATAATCTAGGGTCCAAGGTGAATACAAGCATCCTTACATGAGGGCTAATCCCTCATCCCACAACAAGAAACTACTCACACATCTTGTTCATAAACACAAAATCAACAAGATGAAGCATAGAGAGAGAAAGGAAAAGAGATGCTCAATAATGTCATCAATCTTCAATCCAAGGCAAATCTCCCTGTTCCTCCCTCAAGAATTCGACCCTAGGTCTTTTGGAGGAGAGAAAATCGCCTCCCTTCTGTTCCCCAAATCGAGCTCTCTCTCAAAAGTCTGAAAAATCGGACTTAATTCAGTTCCAGGTCACGCGGTGTGCCGGACCAAATTGGTCCGGCGGACCGGGAGTAAATGAAAAGGCGGACCGCGACGCAAAGTGGTCCTGGTCCGGCTGACCAAACCTGGTCAGCTC
>NW_010966442.1:74466-75635 GCF_000463585.1 Tarenaya hassleriana
ATAAAATCCAGATAAAATCCGAGCCATCAAATCCCCCCAGACTTAAATCTTTGCTCGTCCTCGAGCAAATAAAATCGATGAAGCAGGAAGTCTGAGAAGGATGGTGAGTTAGAAATCGGTCTTTGATGAGTTTCAAGATCTAGTTGCGTGTCCACTGCTCAACTTATGGGAGTGGAATCGAATCTAGGCTACTCTAGCTATCCTCTCTTGTCAGCTAAACTTTCCTAAGTGTGGGATTCCTATGTCGTCTTCAGTCTACCATAAGAGTAGTTCCGACTTCCAAGTACTCTCCTAAACCTATCTACCGTTTTCTCCTCTAAGATATGTTGTCTCTTCATTTATTTTGTCGCATTTTTTTTATTTTTTATTTTTTTTTCTTTTCTTTTCTTTTCTTTTCAAGAAAGTGCTAGGAGAAGTAATATCCCGAGTTCCTAGGACGTTGAAGTTGACAAGTGTCTCCGCTTTTGCTTTTCTTTT
Organism: Tarenaya hassleriana; assembly: GCF_000463585.1. NCBI lineage: Eukaryota > Viridiplantae > Streptophyta > Magnoliopsida > Brassicales > Cleomaceae > Tarenaya > Tarenaya hassleriana. Next base: position 74,944 of record NW_010966442.1, read on the forward strand.
CTTTTTTCTAATCATGACAACACTTGTCCCACAACTTAGACCCGAACCGTCGAATTTCGACGCACTCATGTCATCGAATGATTTTCATTAACGATATAGTGACAGCGGAGTGTTGGGATGTGTATACTTTCTTCGCTTATTCCTACCACTCATTCTTTTCAAGAGACTATCTATCCTATGGGAGAAGCTTCGGGAACGGTTTTTGGGAGATATTTAACCTAGGTTCGGTTGGTCCTACTCTTTGGCGTACCTAAAGACGACAATATACCCCACAACCTAGAATCGCTAGCATCAAAGAGAGGGTTTGCTATTCACCTATCATCGACAATCTACTCGAACACCTAGAGGTCTAGGTCCAAATCGCTAAGCAAATCTCTAAGCAGCTATCACCATCATCTCATCATCGACCAATCTCAACTCAAAACGGTTTATGCAATGCATATGCTTCTACATGTTCTAGACCTATATGTAACAAATGCGATGCAAGGCTAGGTGGTGTCTATATGTGCAAGTGCAAAAATTGCAAGTGTGGAATGCATCTATAGTGAGAAATCATTTTTTTTTGTATGCAAGTGAATGTATGAATGCGCTCTAAAAGGGACTTGAAGCGATGTTAGATGCGCACCCCCCCAGACTTGAACGAGACACCGTCCGCGGTGTCACACAAATCCGAAGGGGCGGATATGTGGAAT
>NW_010966442.1:75832-76115 GCF_000463585.1 Tarenaya hassleriana
CGCATTCCACTTGCGAATGATTCCACATTGCACGTTGTCTCGGTTGCTCGATAGTGTTCACCTTCCAAAATCAAAACTCGGAAAGAGAGAAGATCAAGTGAGACTGATATAATCATAGCATAGACGTAAGCAACATCAAGATCGCATCATCACATCATGTATCTAAGTTCCCAATGCAGAAAAAATAAACATGCAATGCAAAAAGGATACTAAAAAGGATATCTACAAGCTCGGGGTGCCTCCCGAGAGCGCTTATTTATGGTCCTAAGCTTGACCGTGGGGT